>NW_025244617.1:0-2740 GCF_018294505.1 Triticum aestivum
AGATGCTTACATATGTAAGAAAACAATATCCCACATCTTATTAACTTATAAAAATAATTTCTTAACAATAAAATCCTGGATTGTTTTGGCATGAAAATCCTAGTGATTGTGTACAAAAGCTTGGTAAGATTAAGGACGAATGTAAAAATATCACTTATTATTTAAATATATTTATAACAAAATGTGCAACCCCTTTTTATTTTTTGATAACATTGCTGGCCCAACCCAACATTATAATTAGAATCAGCCCAACAAAATCGTGTATTTCGAGAAAGTGCGAATGGCCTGTAATTTTTTAGGAAAAATAATAAATGTGCCGCATGGACACTACATTATTTGTTCACCCAGCCTAGCTAATGGACTGTAACTCAAAAAAATAGATCAAATTGACTGTAAATTCTACCGCGCAAAAAAAGACTGTAAATTCTGAAAAAATGGGTTGAATACATGCCACATTTTTTTAGGGTGAAATGTGGGCCAATAGGTCGAAGCCAACGCAAGTTGTTGTCAATTTAGTCAACAAATGATTCTGACATGTTAGCCGTTGGATTTACATCCAACGACAGGCATCCATCTTCAATCTCTCGTCTTCTTCCTCCAGCGCTGCCGGGACCACCTCTCGCCTCCTGCTGCTAGCAGCTCTGCTTAGCACGCTTCACTGTGAAGCACTACTCCACCGTTGGCCAGGCCATCCCTCCACCCCTCCACACCTCCTGTTCTTCTCCACCGACTGCCGAACCACACCGCACTAGAACCGTTAACCCTCGTACACCTCTCCGTCTGCAACTCTACTCCCACGTCTTCCCATCTCTGGCTCATTGCTGTCCAGGGCCTCGCCGTCGTCCACCACCTTGGATGCGCTCGGCACGGCGTGGTCAACGTGGTCAACGAATGACACCATCGGAAGTAGACTATGCGTGGAGAGTCTGACAGTTGTGTCCATGACCGCACACAAGGAAATGCCTCCTTATTACGCGCAAAATAACGATTCCTCCACCTGACATCTAGGACCTACCAGAAGGGCCTCTGTATTTCGCGAAAAAACGTGCCCCCCGCTAACAGGTGGGACCCACCAGCTGTCTTTGCACACAAGGAAGTGCCTCCTTATTACGCATAAAAAATGAATACCCCCTGCCAGCTGGAACCGAGCATAGTGGGAGGCTGACTTGTGTGCCTACCAATTGACAGGGATGGAGGGCTTTGTCAACTTAGTCAATATGAACGATTCTAGCTCCTGTTACCGTATGATGTTCATCCAACGGTCGTAGTGCTTCTTCAACTTCTGGTCTTCTTGCTCCAGCCGCCCAAACCAGCACCGGTCGTGCCGCGTGCTCCTGCCTCCCGTGGCCGGCTGTGATGCCGCGGAGGACTCATCACCCCCTACTACTCCCACCGCGGGCCAGGCCATCCCTCTACTCATCCACACCCCCTATTATTCTGCGGCGACGACAGCCTCACACCGCAGCCGAACCAGTGAACCCTCGTACTCCTTTTCGCGTGGGCATCTGATAACCCGCAAGTATACGGGATAGTTGTAGCCTCTTTCAATAAGTAAGAGTGTCAAACCCAACGAGGAGCTAAAGGTAGACCAAATGCTCTCTCAAGTCCTATCGGCCACTGATACGACTCTACGCACACTTGACGATCGCTTTACCTAGAACAAGTATGAAACTAGAAGTACTTTGTAGGTGTGATAGGATAGGTTTGCAAGATAATAAAGAACACGTAAATAAAAAGTAGGGAATGTTTAGATAAAGATGCAATAAAGTAAATAAAGCGAGTGTGTAAAAGTGGTGGTCGGAGTTGTGAAAGTGTCCCTAAGCAATTGACTACATACTAGACCGATAGCAAGTTTTATGTGGGAGAGGCATAAGCTAACAAACTTTCTCTTCTTGGATCATATGCACTTATGATTGGAACTCTAGCAAGCGTCCGCAACTACTAAAGATTCATTAAGGTAAAACCCAACCATAGAATTAAAGCATCAAGTCCCATTTATCCCGCATGCAACAATCCCCTTACTCGGGTTTATGCTTCTGTCACTCAAGCAACCCACCATAAAAGAATCATGAACGTATTGCAACACCCTACAGCGGGAATCCCTCATGCTTGCGCGACACGGAGGGCACAATAGGACAGCAACATAACCACAAGCAAATTAAATCAATCATAGCAATTCAACAACCACCAATAGGACAACGAAAATCTACTCACACTACACCATGACAAAAATTTAAGGGCAATTAACTGTCGGAAATGATCAAGAATTGAGGTCAATTAACTGCCCCCAAAGCTCTCTATGCCGGGTAATATTATGCGGGTCAACATAACTGCCGGGAATGGTGGAGTCACACGGGCAGACAACCTGCCGGCATCTTCAGGGTCAGCCCAATTGCCCTAAATTCCATTTGAGGGCGAAAACACGGCCACTAACCAAGTTAGCGTGGCGCGCGCACGAAACAATTTTTTTTTGAGAACTCTCGCCCAACTTTATTCATTCAAAGATAAGCGACATAGGTACACGGTTTGGGTCATGAGGGTTGCCCAACCACACATGTCTACCTATTCCAGGAGTACATGCAAACTTGGAGAGATTATGAGCCTCATAATTATGGTTCCTACGCTCATGAACAAAAGAGAAAGAATTAAAACTATTACAACGAAGCATTATTTCATGTATAAGAGCAGCGTTGGGACCTCCCGTCCCTCTGTTGATATCATTGACCACTTCTTGGCAATC
>NW_025244618.1:0-2739 GCF_018294505.1 Triticum aestivum
GTGTCAGTCATCAACAATCACAGTTTGGGTCGATTTGGGCCCGTTTCTTGGACTATAACTCTATTTTGGGGTCTCGGAGTCATTTCCACGATTGACGAATCCCGGGGTGCGTTTACGTGTCGGTCATCAACACTCACATATTCGGCCGATTCTAATACGTTCCGTGCACTATTACTCAGTGTTTTGTGGACCCAGAGCGATTTCCACGATTGATGAACCCCGGGGTGCGTTTATGTGTCCGTCGTCAACACTCACAGTTTTGGCCAAATCCGACCTGTTTCGTGGACTATTACTCACCGTTTTGGGGGCCCCAAAGCGATTTTCATAGTTGTTGAACCCCAAGATGTGCTTACGAGTTGGTCATCAACACTCCCAGTTTTGGCCGATTCTGGCCCGTTTCATGGACTATTACTAACCGTTTTGGGGTCCCAAAGCGATTTCCATCATTGTCGAACTCCAAGGTGCGCTTACGTGTCGGTCATCAACAATCACAGTTTGGGCCGATTCTGGCCCGTTTCTTGGACTATTACTCTATTTTGGGGTCATGGAGTTGTTTCCACTATTGACGAACCCCGGGGTGCATTTACGCGTCGGTCATCAACACTCACATATTCCACCGATTCTAGTCCGTTTCGTGCACTATTACTCAGCATTTTCGGGACCCAGAGCGATTTCCATGATTGATGAACTCTAGGGTGCGTTTACGTGACCGTCGTCAACACTCATAGTTCTGTTCAATTCTGACCTGCTTCGTGGACTATTACTAACCGTTTTGGGGTCCCAAAGAGATTTCCATAGTTGTTGAACCCCAAGCTGTGCTTACGCGTTGGTCATCAACACTCGCAGTTTTGGCCAAATCCGACCTGTTTCGTGGACTATTACTCACCGTTTTGGGGGCCCCGAAGCGATTTTCATAGTTGTTGAACCCCAAGGTGTGCTTACGAGTTGGTCATCAACACTCCCAGTTTTGGCCGATTCTGGCCCGTTTCATGGACTATTACTCACCGTTTTGGGGTCCCAAAGCGATTTCCATGATTGTCGAACTCCAAGGTGCGCTTACGTGTCGGTCATCAACACTCACATATTCGGCCGATTCAAGTCCGTTCCGTGCACTATAACTCAGCGTTTTGGGGACCCAGAATGATTTCCACGATTGATGAGCCCTGGGGTGCGTTTATGTGACCGTCGTTAACACTCACAGTTTTGGCCAATTCTGACCTGCTTCGCGGACTATTACTCACCATTTTGGGGTCCCGTAGCGATTTCCATAGTTGTTGAACCCCAAGATGTGCTTACGTGTTGGTCAACAACACTCGCAGATTTGGCCGATTCTGGCCCGTTTCATCGACTTTTACTCATCGTTTTCGGGTCCCAAAGCGATTTCCATGGTTGTCAAACTCCAAGGTGCACTTACGTGTCAGTCATCAACAATCACAGTTTGGGTCGATTTGGGCCCGTTTCTTGGACTATTACTCTATTTTGGGGTCTCGGGGTCATTTCCACGATTGACGAACCCCGGGGTGCGTTTACGTGTCGGTCATCAACACTCACATATTCGGCCGATTCTAATACGTTCCGTGCACTATTACTCAGCATTTTGTGGACCCAGAGCGATTTCCACGATTGATGAACCCCGGGGTGCGTTTATGTGTCTGTCGTCAACACTCACAGTTTTGGCCAAATCCGACCTGTTTCGTGGACTATTACTCACCGTTTTGGGGGCCCCGAAGCGATTTTCATAGTTGTTGAAGCCCAAGATGTGCTTACGAGTTGGTCATCAACACTCCCAGTTTTGGCCGATTCTGGCCCGTTTCATGGACTATTACTAACCATTTTGGGGTCCCAAAGCGATTTCCATCATTGTCGAACTCCAAGGTGCGCTTACGTGTCGGTCATCAACAATCACAGTTTCGGCCGATTCTGGCCCGTTTCTTGGACTATTACTCTATTTTGGGGTCATGGAGTTGTTTCCACTATTGACGAACCCCGGGGTGCGTTTACGCGTCGGTCATCAACACTCACATATTCCATCGATTCTAGTCCGTTTCGTGCACTATTGCTCAGCATTTTCGGGACCTAGAGCGATTTCCATGATTGATGAACTCTAGGGTGCGTTTACGTGACCGTCGTCAACACTCATAGTTTTGTTCAATTCTGACCTGCTTCGTGGACTATTACTAACCGTTTTGGGGTCCCAAAGAGATTTCCATAGTTGTTGAACCCCAAGGTGTGCTTACGCGTTGGTCATCAACACTCGCAGTTTTGGCCAAATCCGACCTGTTTCGTGGACTATTACTCACTGTTTTGGGGGCCCCGAAGCGATTTTCATAGTTGTTGAACCCCAAGGTGTGCTTACGGGTTGGTCATCAACACTCCCAGTTTTGGCCGATTCTGGCCCGTTTCATGGACTATTACTCACCGTTTTGGGGTCCCAAAGCGATTTCCATGATTGTCGAACTCCAAGGTGCGCTTACGTGTCGGTCATCAACACTCACATATTCGGCCGATTCAAGTCCGTTCCGTGCACTATTACTCAGCGTTTTGGGGACCCAGAACGATTTCCACGATTGATGAGCCCCGGGGTGCGTTTATGTGACCGTCGTCAACACTCACAGTTTTGGCCAATTCTGACCTGCTTCGCGGACTATTACTCACCGTTTTGGGGTCCCGTAGCGATTTCCATAGTTGTTGAACCCCAAGATGTGCTTACGTGTTGGTCAACAACACTCGCAGTTTTGG
>NW_025244619.1:0-2739 GCF_018294505.1 Triticum aestivum
GGGGGGGGGCGGCGCCCCCCTTTCCTCATTCCCCTTCCCCCTTTCCTTCTCCAACAAGGCAAGAGGAGGGAGTCCTACTCCCGGTGGGAGTAGGACTCCTCCAGGCGCACCCCTAGGGGGCCGGCCGCAACCCCCTCCCTCCTTTATATACGGGGCCAGGGGGGCACCCCAAGACACACAAGTTGATCTTCGTGATTGTTCCTTAGCCGTGTGCGGTGCCCCCTCCACCATATTCCACCTCGGTCATATCGTTGCGGTGCTTACGCGAAGCCCTGCGTCGGTAGAACATCATCATTGTCACCATGCCGTCGTGCTGACGGAACTCATCCCCGACACCCTGCTGGATCGGAGTCTAGGGATCGTCATCGAGCTGAACGTGTGCTGAACTCGGAGGTGTCGTACGTTCGATACTTGGATCGGTCGGATCGTGAAGACGTACGACTACATCAACCACATTGTTCTAACGCTTCCGCTTTCGGTCTATGAGGGTACGTGGACTACACTCTCCCCTCTCATTGCTATGCATCACCATGATCCTTGCGCGTGCGTAGGAATTTTTTTGAAATTACTACGTTCCCCAACATCAGCACCGCGGCCGAAGGGGGAGTCGGGGAGTGGGGACACCCGGCTCTTGGCGAGCACGTGCACCAACTCGACGTCAACTGCGGTGAGGAACACCCATGAAAGCACCCCCGCTCAGCCGCATCATGAGTTCCACCAGTCCAACGCGATCTGGGTCGATGAGGGAGATGCGGATGGAGACTTTAACTCTTTCTCTTGTGTTCATGATAGCGTAGGTGGGTCTCGGTCTTTGTGGCGGCTCTCCTGTCGCGATGGGTGGGAGAGCAGAGAAGGTGGTGCAAGCACCGACCGAGGGAAGGAGTGTGAGACGGATTTGCTGGGTAATGAGGGGTAGGTTAGCTATAGGTGCTGGTCTGGGGACGCGAAGAGTTCCATAGAGCAAACCTAGTCAGGTTAGTGGAGTAGGAGTCGAGTGGGAGAGGAGGAATCATGCAGCAGCAACACGACCTCCCACTTCAAGAAAGGGGAAGAAAACCGAAAGATAAAAATCGGTGAGGCTCAAATTGAAAAGAAAAATGGTTGGGGCATGGGCTAGCGTTGAAAAAATCGAAGGGGGGCTTCGATTGATGGGGAGGACTAATGAAACAAAATGACCTATGTATTCCCCTTTAAAAGGAGAGATTATTCAACATGGCGTGACAAAACAAATACATGGATCAACCCAAAGCCAGTTTCCTGATGACCTTTGTCGCTAGACCTACAAGCTTAATGATCTGCCCTGAGCTCACAACAATATACACCACCTAATCCGATGGGCTCGACAAGCTGACCCACCACGAGCCGAGAGCGCCAATCGGTCCAGCAGAACCTCAACGCGCACCGCATGCACACGTTGTAGCAGAACCGTTTTCTGTCGTCCCATCTTTAGGATGGATCAGCGCATTGACTGTGCCAGGCCGAAATGTCATCGAGGCCAACATGATGTTGGAGAACATTGCAGAAAATAAAATTTTTCCTACGGTTTCACCAAGATCCATCTATGAGTTATTTTAAGCAACGAGTCATGGGAGAGAGATTACATCTACATACCACTTGTAGATCGCGTGCGGAAGCGTTCAAGGGAACGGGGATAATGGAGTCGTACTCGCCGTGATCCAAATCACCGATGACCAAGTGCTGAACGGACAGCACCCCTGCGTTCAACACACGTACGGAGCAGATGTCGTCTCCTCCTTCTTGATCCAGCAAGGGGGAAGGAGAGGTTGAGGAAGATGGCTCCAGCAGCAGCACGACGGCGTGATGATGGTGGAGAGGTAGTACTCCGACAGGGCTTCGCCAAGCACTCGACGGAGGAGGAGAGGTGTTGGGGAGGGGAGGTGCTGCGCTTGGATCAGGTGTTCAGCCCTCCCCTTTCCCCTCTATTTATAGGGGAAGGGGGAAGGGGGCCGGCCCCCTCTAGATGAGATCTAGAGGGGGGGCGGCGGCCAGGGAGGGGGGCTTGCCCCCCAAGCAAGGGGGCGCCCCCACTAGGGTCCCCCCCCAACCCTAGGTGCATGGGCCCAAGGGGGGGGCGCCCAGCCCTCCAGGGGCTGGTTCCCTGCCCCTTGCGGCCCATGAGGCCATCCGAGAGGGGTGGCCCCTCCCGATGGACCCCCGGAACCCCTCTGGTGGCCCCGGTACAATACGGATATGCCCCTGAAACTTTCCGGTGTCCGTATGACAACTTCCCATATATAAATCTTCACCTCCGGACTAGTCCAGAACTCCTCGTGACCTCCAGGATCTCATCTGGGACTCCGAACAACATTCGGTAATCACATACAAGTCTTCCTAATAACCCTAGCGTCACCGAACATTAAGTGTGTGGACCCTACGGGTTCGGGAGACATGCAGACATGACCGAGACAGCTCCCCGATCAATAACCAACACCGGGATCTGGATACCCATGTTGGCTCCCACATGCTCCTCGATGATGTCATTGGATGAACCACGATGTCGAGGATTCAATCAACCCCGTATGCAATTCCCTTTGTCAATCGGTACGTTACTTGCCCGAGACTCGATCGTTGGTATCCCAATACCTCGTTCAGTCTCGTTACCGGCAAGTCACTTTACTCGTACCGTAATGCATGATCCCGTGACCAAACACTTGGTCACTTTGAGCTCATTATGATGATGCATTACCGAGTGGGCCCAGAGATACCTCTCCGTCATAC
>NW_025244620.1:0-2739 GCF_018294505.1 Triticum aestivum
GGGGGGGGGCGGCGCCCCCCTTTCCTCATTCCCCTTCCCCCTTTCCTTCTCCAACAAGGCAAGAGGAGGGAGTCCTACTCCCGGTGGGAGTAGGACTCCTCCAGGCGCACCCCTAGGGGGCCGGCCGCAACCCCCTCCCTCCTTTATATACGGGGCCAGGGGGGCACCCCAAGACACACAAGTTGATCTTCGTGATTGTTCCTTAGCCGTGTGCGGTGCCCCCTCCACCATATTCCACCTCGGTCATATCGTTGCGGTGCTTACGCGAAGCCCTGCGTCGGTAGAACATCATCATTGTCACCATGCCGTCGTGCTGACGGAACTCATCCCCGACACCCTGCTGGATCGGAGTCTAGGGATCGTCATCGAGCTGAACGTGTGCTGAACTCGGAGGTGTCGTACGTTCGATACTTGGATCGGTCGGATCGTGAAGACGTACGACTACATCAACCACATTGTTCTAACGCTTCCGCTTTCGGTCTATGAGGGTACGTGGACTACACTCTCCCCTCTCATTGCTATGCATCACCATGATCCTTGCGCGTGCGTAGGAATTTTTTTGAAATTACTACGTTCCCCAACATCAGCACCGCGGCCGAAGGGGGAGTCGGGGAGTGGGGACACCCGGCTCTTGGCGAGCACGTGCACCAACTCGACGTCAACTGCGGTGAGGAACACCCATGAAAGCACCCCCGCTCAGCCGCATCATGAGTTCCACCAGTCCAACGCGATCTGGGTCGATGAGGGAGATGCGGATGGAGACTTTAACTCTTTCTCTTGTGTTCATGATAGCGTAGGTGGGTCTCGGTCTTTGTGGCGGCTCTCCTGTCGCGATGGGTGGGAGAGCAGAGAAGGTGGTGCAAGCACCGACCGAGGGAAGGAGTGTGAGACGGATTTGCTGGGTAATGAGGGGTAGGTTAGCTATAGGTGCTGGTCTGGGGACGCGAAGAGTTCCATAGAGCAAACCTAGTCAGGTTAGTGGAGTAGGAGTCGAGTGGGAGAGGAGGAATCATGCAGCAGCAACACGACCTCCCACTTCAAGAAAGGGGAAGAAAACCGAAAGATAAAAATCGGTGAGGCTCAAATTGAAAAGAAAAATGGTTGGGGCATGGGCTAGCGTTGAAAAAATCGAAGGGGGGCTTCGATTGATGGGGAGGACTAATGAAACAAAATGACCTATGTATTCCCCTTTAAAAGGAGAGATTATTCAACATGGCGTGACAAAACAAATACATGGATCAACCCAAAGCCAGTTTCCTGATGACCTTTGTCGCTAGACCTACAAGCTTAATGATCTGCCCTGAGCTCACAACAATATACACCACCTAATCCGATGGGCTCGACAAGCTGACCCACCACGAGCCGAGAGCGCCAATCGGTCCAGCAGAACCTCAACGCGCACCGCATGCACACGTTGTAGCAGAACCGTTTTCTGTCGTCCCATCTTTAGGATGGATCAGCGCATTGACTGTGCCAGGCCGAAATGTCATCGAGGCCAACATGATGTTGGAGAACATTGCAGAAAATAAAATTTTTCCTACGGTTTCACCAAGATCCATCTATGAGTTATTTTAAGCAACGAGTCATGGGAGAGAGATTACATCTACATACCACTTGTAGATCGCGTGCGGAAGCGTTCAAGGGAACGGGGATAATGGAGTCGTACTCGCCGTGATCCAAATCACCGATGACCAAGTGCTGAACGGACAGCACCCCTGCGTTCAACACACGTACGGAGCAGATGTCGTCTCCTCCTTCTTGATCCAGCAAGGGGGAAGGAGAGGTTGAGGAAGATGGCTCCAGCAGCAGCACGACGGCGTGATGATGGTGGAGAGGTAGTACTCCGACAGGGCTTCGCCAAGCACTCGACGGAGGAGGAGAGGTGTTGGGGAGGGGAGGTGCTGCGCTTGGATCAGGTGTTCAGCCCTCCCCTCTCCCCTCTATTTATAGGGGAAGGGGGAAGGGGGCCGGCCCCCTCTAGATGAGATCTAGAGGGGGGGCGGCGGCCAGGGAGGGGGGCTTGCCCCCCAAGCAAGGGGGCGCCCCCACTAGGGTCCCCCCCCAACCCTAGGTGCATGGGCCCAAGGGGGGGGCGCACAGCCCTCCAGGGGCTGGTTCCCTGCCCCTTGCGGCCCATGAGGCCATCCGAGAGGGGTGGCCCCTCCCGATGGACCCCCGGAACCCCTCTGGTGGCCCCGGTACAATACGGATATGCCCCTGAAACTTTCCGGTGTCCGTATGACAACTTCCCATATATAAATCTTCACCTCCGGACTAGTCCAGAACTCCTCGTGACCTCCAGGATCTCATCTGGGACTCCGAACAACATTCGGTAATCACATACAAGTCTTCCTAATAACCCTAGCGTCACCGAACATTAAGTGTGTGGACCCTACGGGTTCGGGAGACATGCAGACATGACCGAGACAGCTCCCCGATCAATAACCAACACCGGGATCTGGATACCCATGTTGGCTCCCACATGCTCCTCGATGATGTCATTGGATGAACCACGATGTCGAGGATTCAATCAACCCCGTATGCAATTCCCTTTGTCAATCGGTACGTTACTTGCCCGAGACTCGATCGTTGGTATCCCAATACCTCGTTCAGTCTCGTTACCGGCAAGTCACTTTACTCGTACCGTAATGCATGATCCCGTGACCAAACACTTGGTCACTTTGAGCTCATTATGATGATGCATTACCGAGTGGGCCCAGAGATACCTCTCCGTCATAC
>NW_025244621.1:0-2739 GCF_018294505.1 Triticum aestivum
CAGCTAAGCCTAAGCTATAAATTTGTGATGGTTGTTGTATTTACCAGTCTCTGTGTGTGAATGATATTGATTGAGCCCCTTGTGAAGTCTGTGGCACGATATTTGTATTTTGAATGTATAGTCTGGAATTATTACTGTTTGCTCTCTTGCTTGACATAGCAGTTTGGGGGTGTTATTTTACTAATGAAGATGACAGTGATCACAGGTTACCAATGCATTAACTAACTGTCAAAATCTAACAAACAAACTTTGAACCCTGCGAGTGCAATAAGTTCAATAGAAACTTCTGGTAATCTGCTACAAACTCTGAAACTCATTTCAGGTTTCAACAGTTTGCTCGTTATTTGATTTTGGTGTCTTCCATGCATATGTGTATCTAAACCAAGAAACGGCTGGTTGGATGTGTTGCGCATCCACCCTTCCTGAACTTGTGGTTTGTTTGTTACTAATGTGCTTTTGGGATCAAAGCAAATGATGTATGACAGAAGCAGCTATTGTCTTCGAATCATCGGTTGAGTGCATCATGAAATCTGTTAACAGATTCATGTGTTCAGAAACTCTCAGCCTGAACTGATGTTTGTTTTCCGACACAGATTACAGATTACCGCTGCATACACCACATGTCTAAATCTACTCTACAGGCTCAGAATCCAGCAAGTGCTATTCCAGAAAGCTTCTGATTGCTAATGCTATTAATGTAACCGAGAGTGACACAGCAGGTATCTGGTGTTAAAAAAAACAATTTAGTACCAATAAGGCTACAATTTTCTAGCAAGAGATCACTCTGATGTCTGAACTCTGAACATATGCCATGTTCTAACAGTTTGCTGCAGAGGTGTTTTGCTCGGTGTACGTCCAGATGGTTATCGAGGAAATAACAACAGCTTACTCCTTTTTTTCCGCTGGATTTAAAGTGTCCAGAAGTAGTGGATTCTTGAAGCTTCATTAAGACCCTTTGGAATTGTTGAATGAATTAGAAGTAACCTTTGCTTTCATACTTCAGAACTAATAATGAGTATTTTCAGATGTTCAGCAATACCCAGACTGAATTTTATTATAGGGCCAAGTTCAAGCTTTGATTGTAAATCTCTTCTTTAATGATTCTGAATAGTTAGAAAATCAAAATCGGAAGGAAATGCTTTTTAATAATAGTATAATGTTTAAAAGTTGTTGTTCAAAGACTGAACTTGAACAGTCAAAATACATGTTCAAAATTTTAGACTGACGGGGTTCTGCTCAACTTAGGAAGTTAGGGGACATGGACACTTGGACAGTCAAAGTAGACATTGTTGTACACAAGTTATCTCTAGCAGCACAAAACACCATGGAAATCGGTAGTGCTGGAAAAGCAAAAAAAAAAATCAAGCTTGTAAGAGCAGCTGCATCTCAATCATCTCTGCAAAAGAAATAGGAAAAGAAAAAGAAAAAGAACATATGTTGCTTCATGCTTTGGCAAAGAGAAAGTAAGCCAGAAGAAAAAGCAACCCAGGCAGTATGGACGAGGTATAAAGAAACGCATTTTGCACCCTTTAGTTGCAAGCAGACAAGAGAGGAGGAGCCAATTTGCTTTGTTTCACGGTCTTTGAATCATCGGTTGAGCTGATCATGAAATCTGTTAAGCGATTCATGTGTTCAGAAACTCTTAACCTGAACTGATGTTTGTTTTCTGATACAGATTACAGATTACCGATGCATACACCACATGTCTAAATCTACAGGCTCGGAATCCAGCAAGTGCTATTTCAGAAAGCTTCTGATTGCTAATGCTATTAATGTAACCGAGAGTGACACAACAGGTATTTAGTGCCATGAAAAAACAATTTAGTACCAATAAGGCAACAATTTGCTAGCAAGAGATCAGTCTGAACTCTGAACATATGTGCCATGTTCTAACAGTGTTTTGCTCAGTGTATGAGCGTTGTTGGCATCACGCCCTCCACGGATGTATTTCACGACGTTCTTGAACTGAAACTTACCGAGCTTATATGTTTAATGGTAAGCTAATTCCGCTGTTAATATGAATGAATATATTCATATTTCTTAATGTGGCAGGGTATAAGGATGTTCATGCGCACGGTGTCAAGACGTGTCTTTGAGGAGCTCAAGAGATCATGACTTTTGGTGCGTAGCCCATGTACATTCATCACTGTTCTGTTAGATAAATATGAATGTCTAGATGGTTATCGAGGAAATAACAATAACTTCCTCCTTATTTTTTGCGGCTGGATTTGAGGTGTCCAGAAATAGTGGATTCTCGAAGCATGTATTGAGACTCTTTGGAATTGTTGGGTGACTTAAAAATAACCTTTGCTTTCATACTACAGAACTAATAATTCAGCAAAACCCTGACTGAATTTTATTATAGGGCAAAGTTCAAGCTCTGATTGTAAATCTCTTCTTCTTTCATGCTTCTGAATAAGTTACAAAATCAAAATTAGAAGAAAATAATTTTTAACAATAATAATAATGTTTTAATATTGCTGTTCAAAGGTAGAACTTGGACAGTCAAAATACGTGTTGAAAATTTTAGACTGACGGAGCACTGCTCAACGTAGGAAGTTAGGGGACAGAGAGACTTGGACAGTCAAAGTAGACATTTCTGGTAGCACAAAACACCATGGAAATCTGTAGTGTTGCTGACGGAAACCCTTTTTCATAAAGTAGACATTGATGTACACAAGTTATCTCTAGTAGCACAAAACACCATGGAAATCTGTAGTGCTGGAAAAGGAAAAAAAA
>NW_025244622.1:0-2739 GCF_018294505.1 Triticum aestivum
GCTGGTGGTGAGAGGTATGCAGCGAGGCGCCGCCATTGACGCACATGGCCTCTGTAGCTTTCTGAAATTCTTGGTCACCAGACTCATCGTCCTCTTCGTGATCATTGTCTTATGGCTTTTTGTCACGGCCCCGGGTGGGCCTCTCCTGCTGTTTATCTTTGCCGCGATGACCCGCCTGGCCGTTATGCTTCTTGCCGGACCCCTTAGCACCGTCCTGGCCTTTCTCCTTGTCCCGCCTCTCATATTCAGCCCTCTGCTTCTCAGCAAGGAGCTCAACCTGTCGGCAGTTCTGGAGATCATGGCCTTTGGTGCGATGGATCTTGCAGTATTGCTTGTCAGAGTTTCCTGGCTTCTCGGCAGCCGCCAAGGCCCGACAGGCGACACATCCGGCAATTTCCTTGCCGGGGTCATCTGCCTTGGTTTTCTTGGCGGAGCCAACGTCGTCAGATCCCTCGACGGCAAGCACAGCCTTACCTTTGCGCTTCCTGTTGCGGCGCCGACCTTTCTTCGCCGGGGTGGCAGTATCCTCATCTGAGGAGTCAGTTTCCACGCCGGCATCTTCGCTGGGGTACTTCCTTCCCTCTTCAGCTCGGGCACATCTATCAGCAAGAACATAGAGTTCTGCCACATCTTTCACCTTGTTCATTGCCAGTTCTTCACTCATTTTGTGGTTACACACGTTCTGATGGAACGCGCTGATGATGGCGGCAGGGTGAACATCAGGGATATTTTACTATACCCGGCTGAACCAGAGACCTTGACGGTTGAACCCCTTTCTGTCGTCTATCCTGACGCAGAACGACAACTGACAGTTCATGAGCCTGCTTCCACAGAGGCTCCTGAAGCTGAAGACATACCAGCAGCCGACCCCATCGCTGCTGAAGACATTGGTCATCAGGACAATGTACAAGATGATGCAACCCTTCCTTAGTATGAACACAGCAAACTCATCAGCATTGGTCGTCCTCTGACGCCAATTGCACAAGATGCGTCATGGGCGGATCGGCCTCAAGAGGAAGAAGACAATGAGGCCCAGCCCACTCCAACCCCACAGGCGTCGTCTGCATTCCGCAGGCTTCGCAAAGGTCCAAGGCCTCAAGTCTATGCTGAAGACATTCCGGATGCATCAGCCGCAGAAGAAGCAGCACAAGAGCCCACTCCTATGCTCCACCAAGAAGCAGTTCTTCAGGAGAACGTGCTTGTGACCGACCCTCCAGCTAGTCAAGCGGAGGCTGAAAATATTGAGGCTGCCACAACCAACACTGAAGCCAATGTGGAGCCCTCCCCACCAAAAGCTTCCGAAGATAGCGAAGCTACTGATCCAGACACTTCTGTTCCTGAGTCTGCTACAGGTCCTCAATTTGATTACCATGTTGAGCACAGGCCTCATGTCTAGAAGCCAGTCCCAAGGCTACCGAGGTTCCCAGGTCCTGCATCAGCACCTGGCTCCTTTAACATCAATAGCTTCAAGGCAGATAATACGTTCTTCAACAGCTCCTAGAACCCCTATTCAAGGGAAAGGATTTCATCAGATAGGTTCTGGAGCTATCCTCAGCGCAGCTACTATTCATGCATCCTATACAACCAAGGTCGCATCTTCCCGCACAAGCGCCTTGATGTTGAAGCCATTGCTGGTCTGCCCTGTTTAGAGGAAGCATTGGATTGCTTTAAGCAAGTGGGTCTGCTGCAGTTTGTAACTGATGAAGAGCACTGGAACGAAGAGCTTCTGCTGCAATTCTATGCCACCCTCCACATCAAAGGATACAACAGAGATCCGAAGACTTGGGCCCTGGAGTGGATGACCGGCAATGTCCATCACGAAGCCAATGCATTTGATATCATTGAGCTCACCGGCCTGCCCACTCCTGGCAAACTCTTTGAGGAAGGCTGTCCACTACACACTAAAGCTCTTGAGAGCATATTCCAGAGGCCTGAACCGAATATGAGTCAGATGCTCTCCATGATGAAGCCATTGCCCCACGATGCTCCTTATCCAACAGAGTTCTTCGTTGAAGACTTTGAGTACCTGCCCAGAACCATCTATTACATTATTCGGCGGACTCTCTGGCCTATCAAAGGGCACTCTCCAAATGCCAAGATCGAGGGTGCAATGAAGACTCTGCTGTTTTGTATCCTTCATGGCAAATGCTTCAACGCACAGGACTTCTTCATACGCCAACTAGCTGCATCAGGCTCAGATCTGTTTGGTTTAAAGTTCTATGCTCCTTGGGTAATGAGGCTGATCAAACTTCACTCTGCCATCTCGTATCAGCCCTCAGGCCGCAACCATCAGATCTTCTTGCCTGATGTGGATACCTCTGCTGAAGCCATCTATCCTGAACCTGCCAAGCAACCTCTGAGTCTTCAGAATGCAGAACACCAGAGCTTCACTCAAAACGTTGAAGGTGTTGAAGCCATCTCCAGGGTGTATCCTTTGGCTGGCACTACACGTGCACCACACCCTGCTTCAACTGAAGCCACTGACAGTGCAACTGCTTCAAGACCCAAGAAGCGTGCTCGTGTTCTCAATGACCGAGAGATTCTTGTGGCCCTTCATCAAAAACAAGATAGGCATCATGACTGGTTAAAGCGTCAGATGAAAAGCCTCTTGGTGGATGTTAATCGTCTTCGAAATCTTGCCACCAAGAACGCTTTCGTTACCCATGAAACCTGTCGTCGTACATGGAAAGGGCTATCAATGATGTGTACTGAAGCTGAACTTGAAGAGGATGGCTTCAC
>NW_025244623.1:0-2739 GCF_018294505.1 Triticum aestivum
CCTGGTATGTAAACTTGTGTTGTAATTTAGGAATAAGGAGAGACCAACCCGGATACGAGTATGAACCGGTGTTGGGACTCTGTGAACCGGCGGTCGTCACCCGTGTATATAAGGGGACGACCCGGCGGCGGTTCAGAAAAACAGACAACAACTCGAGGCTTAGGCAAAGCTTGTTTGCTCCCTAGTCATCGAAACCCCATCAATTCCATCACAACTAGACGTAGGCTTTTACCTTCATCGAAGGGGCCGAACTAGTATAAAACTCTCTGCGTCCTTGTGTCCGCTTTAAACCCCTTCAAGTTAACCCGTTGCGATGGCTCCACGACTAAGTCCTTTCTCTAGGATATCTGCCGTGACAAAACCATGACAGTTGGCGCCCACCGTGGGGCTATCGCACGATGGTTTCAAGTTCTTGGAGGGCCGCTTCGAAGGACTCAAGGGCTACGCTGTGGGCCGGATGACTAAGAGTCGTTGCGGCAAGCTCTACATCGACGATGCAGGCTGGGGCCCCGAGGCCGGCTCGATTGAGTATGGGTACCGGGTTCCCTTTGGTGGCATACACGTTTTCATTGGCAAGATCGGTGAACCGGGCCCTGAGCTGGACACCTGCACCGACCTCGTCGAGACAGCTCAGTGTGCGCGATCTGCCCAGGTTAAACCGGCCGTGAAGCGTGCCTTCGTGGGAGTCATCCACGGAGGAAGTTATGAGGATGGATCAGACTCTGGTGGCGAGACCGTCGTTTACTCTGGCGACGAGTCGTCAACTGGAGAAACTGAATCTTTGTACCAGCTACAAGATGGCCGGATTGGGGGCAGTTCCGATGGTGATAGTATTCCGGACCCCTCTGATCTGCCCAACCGGGTTGGAATATTCATGGCCGGTACACAAGCAGTACTTCATTCTTCGACCGCTGCGACAATGGTCTCCGGTTCAGTAGCGGCGACGGCTGCCGGGGCAGGAGGCCCTGTGCGCCCGCCGGCTCAAGTTTTATCGGATCTGTTCGATACGTTGGCTACGCTCATGGTAGAGGCTAACCCGGCGGATCAGGACGCTCACAACGCGGAGATTGCAAAAGTAAGGGAACAAATCACTCATGCTAAGGCGGACCTAGCAGCTGAAGATGCCAGGATGACTGCAGAGCGGGCCGCTTTAGATGCGCAGGCTTATAGGCTCATGTTGGATCAGAACGCGTCACATGAAGTCATGAAGAGGAAATAGAGATCCCGTTTGCCTTCAGTTTTCGAAGCCAGAAGTCTCTTCAATACCCCAGGTGCAGGAACCAGTAATCCACCACTGGTAAACCGGACGAAAGCACCTGGGACGGGCGCGCCGGTTCAGCCCCATTTGATAGATCTACCTCGCCATAACATTGTTGTACCTCAGGCTGTTTCAACACCCCTGGGTCACTACTCTTACCCGATGGACAATCTCGTTGCTGCTGCTGCACGGCTGGAGGCCATTCCAATTGAAGGTGACTCGCCGCAAGCGGTAGAGACGCGCCGGGTCAAGGAGCTTCTCAGGACATCTTTGGTCCAACAGGAAGCATATTCGTACAGCCGCGACCGGATCCACTCAACCCCCCATCCAAGCCGGAGCTATAGCAGGCATATGGATGAACCGGCTGTATCAAGCAATGAACGACGTGGAGCACCCCGTGGCAACAATCAGGCGGGCGGTGCTGATAGCGCTCAAGAGGTGGTGGACCGGGCCCGAGCGCGCAGGAAGGCCAAGTTAGCAGCACAGTATCAAGCTCGTCAGCTTACGCCGGTTCGTTCGACCACCTCGGTCGAGCCTGGAGTTACCTCTAGCTCTTTGGGGGTGCCTTGCCTTGTCCCCGCTTTACGCAATGTGCGCCTGCCCAAGGATTTCAAGGGCTTGCGCAAGGTACCAAATTATACGGCGGGTCAACCTCCAAAGACATGGGTGGAGAGCTATGAGATGGCCATGGAGATGCTTGATGTGGATGATGCGGCGTGCGCAAAGTATTTCACTATGATGCTGGAAGGAACGGCCCGCACTTGGTTAAAAAGCTTACCGGCCAATTCTATCAGTTCATGGGCCTAGTTACGAGCCCGGTTTATCAGTAATTTCAAAGACACGTGTAAGCAGCCTATGTCGATAGTGGATCTGGCTGCCTGCGTCCAGGAGGAAGGAGAATCAACAACTCATTGGGTGTGCCGGGTCTCGCAAGTCATGCATTCATCAGACCGCATCAACGCTGACACCGCGGTTATAACCTTGGAAGGCAATTGCCGGTTTGGGCCCCTAAAGCTGAAGCTGGGGCGGATGAAGCGCCACTGCACTGACATGGGGACTCTCATGGCCGCTTTGGTAAAGTATGCTGATTCTGATAGTACCAAGGATCCCGAGTCTGATGATGACAAGACAAGGAAGGGAAAGAAGAACGGCAACTCCAAAGGTCAGCAACATCACTCGACAGGTAATGGTGGCGGAGGTAAGCGTAAAGCGGATGGCAACATGGACTTTGTGGCTAACACCAATACCCAGGACAAGGGCCAGCGACGCAAGGGTAAACCGCCGAATCACAGTGGGGCGCCTAACCCTAACCCGGACCGCCTAAATTATCTATTGAACCAGCCCTGTCCGAAGCATGGGACGAAGGAGGTGCCAGCAAACCACCTTTGGAAGGATTGTTATATTATGCAGGAGTTCAAGAATTATAATGCTTTCCGGTATGATCACGGCTCTGGTGGTGGCTCAGGGTCCGGGCCGGGTTA
>NW_025244624.1:0-932 GCF_018294505.1 Triticum aestivum
AAATCCCTTTGTAACAGACGAGTTTCCGGATGAAATCCTGATACTTTGAAAGAGATTGTCCGTTTTGTACACGAAGTGCATCCAGTTTTTGCCGTAACCCTCTCAACTTTCTTGCACATGCTATGTGGATGAAATGATGATATCATGCCAACTTTCGACCTTTTCAGAGTTCATTTGAAATGCTTTTCAATTTTAGGGTCTTCTAGCTCAAAATAATTAGTAAATGCATGAAAAATAACAAATGAAGTCAGAAAGGATTGAAAAATGATGATGTGGCTTTGACTGGTGCATTTTGAACACACAAAAAGTCAGGAGTTCAAATAAGTTTTAAAAAATGAAATCCCTTTGTAACAGACGAGTTTCCGGATGAAATCGTGATACTTTGAAAGAGATTGTCCGTTTTGTACACGAAGTGCATCTAGTTTTTGTTGTAACCCTCTCAACTTTCTTGCACATGCTATGTCGATGAAATGATGATATCATGCCAACTTTCAACCTTTTCAGAGTTTATTTGAAATCCATTTCAATTTTAGGGTCTTATAGCTCAAAATAATTAGTAAATGCAAGAAAAATAACAAATGAAGTCAGAAAGGATTGAAAAATGATGATGTGGCTTTGAATGGTGCATTTTGAACACACAAAAATTCAGGAGTTCAAATAAGTTTTAAAAAATGAAATTCCTTTGTAACAGACGAGTTTCCGGATGAAATCCTGATACTTTGAAAGAGATTGTCCGTTTTGTACACGAAGTGCATCCAGTTTTTGCCGTAACCCTCTCAACTTTCTTGCACATGTTATGTGGATGAAATGATGATATCATGCCAACTTTCGACCTTTTCAGAGTTCATTTGAAATGCTTTTCAATTTTAGGGTCTTCTAGCTCAAAATAATTAGTAAATGCATGAAAAATAACAAATGAAGTCAGAAAGGAT
>NW_025244624.1:942-2739 GCF_018294505.1 Triticum aestivum
AAATCCCTTTGTAACAGACGAGTTTCCGGATGAAATCCTGATACTTTGAAAGAGATTGTCCGTTTTGTACACGAAGTGCATCCAGTTTTTGCCGTAACCCTCTCAACTTTCTTGCACATGCTATGTGGATGAAATGATGATATCATGCCAACTTTCGACCTTTTCAGAGTTCATTTGAAATGCTTTTCAATTTTAGGGTCTTCTAGCTCAAAATAATTAGTAAATGCATGAAAAATAACAAATGAAGTCAGAAAGGATTGAAAAATGATGATGTGGCTTTGACTGGTGCATTTTGAACACACAAAAAGTCAGGAGTTCAAATAAGTTTTAAAAAATGAAATCCCTTTGTAACAGACGAGTTTCCGGATGAAATCGTGATACTTTGAAAGAGATTGTCCGTTTTGTACACGAAGTGCATCCAGTTTTTGTTGTAACCCTCTCAACTTTCTTGCACATGCTATGTCGATGAAATGATGATATCATGCCAACTTTCAACCTTTTCAGAGTTTATTTGCAATCCATTTCAATTTTAGGGTCTTATAGCTCAAAATAATTAGTAAATGCAAGAAAAATAACAAATGAAGTCAGAAAGGATTGAAAAATGATGATGTGGCTTTGAATGGTGCATTTTGAACACACAAAAATTCAGGAGTTCAAATAAGTTTTAAAAAATGAAATTCCTTTGTAACAGACGAGTTTCCGGATGAAATCCTGATACTTTGAAAGAGATTGTCCGTTTTGTACACGAAGTGCATCCAGTTTTTGCCGTAACCCTCTCAACTTTCTTGCACATGTTATGTGGATGAAATGATGATA
Source organism: Triticum aestivum (assembly GCF_018294505.1). Classification (NCBI taxonomy): domain Eukaryota; kingdom Viridiplantae; phylum Streptophyta; class Magnoliopsida; order Poales; family Poaceae; genus Triticum; species Triticum aestivum. Next base: position 1,759 of record NW_025244624.1, read on the forward strand.
TCATGCCAACTTTCGACCTTTTGAGAGTTCATTTGAAATGCTTTTCAATTTTAGGGTCTTGTAGCTCAAAATAATTAGTAAATGCATGAAAAATAACAAATGAAGTCAGAAAGGATTGAAAAATGATGATGTGGCTTTGACTGGTGCATTTTGAACACACAAAAAGTCAGGAGTTCAAATAAGTTGTAAAAAATGAAATCCCTTTGTAACAGACGAGTTTCCGGATGAAATCCTGATACTTTGAAAGAGATTGTCCGTTTTGTACACGAAGTGCATCCAGTTTTTGCCGTAACCCTCTCAACTTTCTTGCACATGCTATGTGGATGAAATGATGATATCATGCCAACTTTCGACCTTTTCAGAGTTCATTTGAAATGCTTTTCAATTTTAGGGTCTTCTAGCTCAAAATAATTAGTAAATGCATGAAAAATAACAAATGAAGTCAGAAAGGTTTGAAAAGTGATGATGTGGCTTTGAATGGTGCATTTTGAACACACAAAAAGTCAGGAGTTCAAATAAGTTTTAAAACATGAAATCCCTTTGTAACAGACGAGTTTCCGGATGAAATCCTGATACTTTGAAAGAGATTCTCCGTTTTGTACACGAAGTGCATCCAGTTTTTGGTGTAACCCTCTCAACTTTCTTGCACATGCTATGTCGATGAAATGATGATATCATGCCAACTCTCGACCTTTTCAGAGTTCATTTGAAATGCTTTTCAATTTTAGGGTCTTATAGCTCAAAATAATTAGTAAATGCATGAAAAATAACAAATGAAGTCAGAAAGGATTGAAAAATGATGATGTGGCTTTGAATGGTGCATTTTGAACACACAAAAAGTCAGGAGTTCAAATAAGTTTTAAAAAATGAAATCCCTTTGTAACAGACGAGTTTCCGGATGAAATCCTGATACTTTGAAAGAGATTGTCCGTTTTGTACACGAAGTGCATCCAGTTTTTGCCGTAACCCTCTCAACTTTCT
>NW_025244625.1:0-2739 GCF_018294505.1 Triticum aestivum
TTTTTTGTGTTAACGATCTCTTCTTTTTGCTCAAACTGATGATCTCTTCCATCTGTGTCTCCGCCAGCTTCCTCAGCTACTTCGATGGCCTCCCACTTGCATCCTTGATAGATTTGGAAGAGTTTGGTTCTTTCCTTGTTGTCTTCCTGCTTTTCTTTTTGATTTCTTTGCACTCATTTGGTGAAACCGGGTCCATAGAGGTGTCGATGTCCTCAACTATACAAAGAGCAAAAATTAATAGGAAGGAAATACAAATACAATCTTAAGATTAGGCAACACCTATCATAGCCTTGTGTGGTCTATAATTTCCGGAAGGAATCATGTTGATCTCTAATTCCTGTTTTTTATATTATATAATAATCCAGTCAGTGCACACTATGGGCGGAAGGACGGCACACTATTTCCATTTTTCTTAATATGTTCTTAAATTGTTAAAGATGCAACCAATATGTTTTTCAAGAAAAACATGCATACTCTGCTACTACTCAAATCTAACTATCTAAGTGAACGAGTACTTATAAGTATACTTCAAAATTCACATGGCAAAGAGCCAAATGGATCAAAAAATCTACGTTTATTCAAGAGTTGATTGTACAAGATGTAAACCTGGAATGAACAAAACCTATTTGTATCAAATATTTTTCTAATTATTCAAATCAGATGACATTGAGTCTAGCATCGATGTCTAAAGTTTATGACATTTAATACGTACAAAGGTACTAAGCAAACCTAAAAGGCTTGGAGGTACTCAGCAAACTGTGGCTCATTTTTAATTGGATAAAGTCGAGCGAGAAGTGATGCGTATCAGACAAATGGACGATCTGAGATAGAACAAGTGAAACCAAACCTGGTAATGTAAGTTCATTAAGAAAATAGAGGATTACATATGAGTATACAACCAAATTTAGTTACCTACAAGATTGTTTTTATGCATGAGGATCCTTAGTATAGATGTTCTTACAGTTTTTCTACTAGCTAGAATAGGTTATTTCCTTGTATATCCTCAATAACATGACAAAAGTATTTATGTTAACTAATACTCGCTGTGTAAAAAATATAAGACGTTTTAGGTCATTAAAGAAGTGACCTAAAACATCTTACATTTGTTTACAGAGGGAGTAGTACATTGGATAACAGAAACTTAACAAGAAATATGCGCGGCATATGCATGATTAAATTGCCTTAGCACCAATAACAGGAACAAGGTACCTCTATTTAAAGTTTTCTCATGGTAATTTATTTCCACCTCTCGTGATGATCTTCCAGGTTTTGATGAACTTGCGGCTTTTGTAGCAGCCTTCTCGTCTTTTGTTTGTAATCTTTTACGCAAACTCTCATGCTGTGAAAATAAGTAGTTAAATATAAGTACCAAATACCAAGCGGCCAGCTTGGTAAGCTGCCAACAAAAACTAGCAATAAATATAAGTACCAAATATCCATTTACAAAAAAAAATCGTTGGTAAGATTTTCAAAGTTTTATTAGCAATTTCTAAGCAACTCTTGTTTGGTAAAGCTGACAGTTCTAACAGCTGGCACATTTTGATATTCAATTATCATGGTATGCCGTATCTGAGTAGCAACACATGCAATCATACTAGCCATAGAGACACCGATCGATCTTATAACAAGTTCTCTAGGCTGTTGAAAAATACCTCTGAAAAGTTGACACACTAATAAAGAAAATGACCAGTTGCAAGCAGTCTAATGTAGATTGAACATAGGCAAGTATTTTTGGATAAACTGTGTTTCTTTTCATATATTCTAATACTAGAAGTACATTGGCTTTGTAAAAGCTTGGTTGTCCCTCATGTACATAATAAAGCAAGTTTAGTTCAGCTGCGCACAAAGGAGCAAAATAAGATTATTTTATCCTATTAGAACATATGATAAAGTTTTTCTTGGGAAAAAAGAAGGTATACTCAAGGCTGCAATGGAATAGATATACTCAAGAGTGCAATGGAATAGAACATCTGTGTATTGTTGTGGATAGCACAACTAGTCGGAGGCGTTGCATGTGCACCGGGGGGGGGGGTCTGGACATGGTGGTTATGCAGCTGGTTTATTGTACCACGTCACGGAGGCAATGAGGGCTTCCTGGGGTCAAGCTCACTTTGGTTCTGCCACTACGACTGCGGCGTCACTTATCGTAGTCGTCACAGTTCCTCTTCACCCTTCATGTTGCTCCGGCGGGGACATTGGTCCTTGGATCAGGCAGTGGCGGTACTCTGGCGTCGTTCCCTTCCTAAATGCTGCCCCCCTTGGAGTACTCAGTTCATCATGGACGACTTCGTCTCTTGTGGTGATCGACTCATCGGTTGAGGACTCCGCATACTTCACGCGGTGCCCTTTCTTCCTACTTAAAGTTTGCTTGGAGCGGATGGGGTAGTCTAGGTGTTCATAAACTCCTTGTATCTTGCCTTGAGTGTGTGTGGTGTGGGTCCAGTTATATGTGTTCGGTTGTATGTTGATCAGTGATTTATCTATAAAGCGGGATGCGGGCCTTTTTTTGGTAGAAACAGATGACCACACAAAAATGAGGATAGTCATTTGGACGTGGGTTACATGTAATATATGAAAATATTGATGAGTTCTACATGAATAAGCCAAAGATGATATTAAAGTGATTACAGAAAGAGAAGCCGAAGAATGGAATCTATAAGAATTGTAGCATCATCCCTATGGCCCCATTTTCTAGAAGCAAACCAAATGATCAGAACCCTATAAATATCTTGCAATCCA
>NW_025244626.1:0-2739 GCF_018294505.1 Triticum aestivum
TGGATTGCAAGATATTTATAGGGTTCTGATCATTTGGTTTGCTTCTAGAAAATGGGGCCATAGGGATGATGCTACAATTCTTATAGATTCCATTCTTCGGCTTCTCTTTCTGTAATCACTTTAATATCATCTTTGGCTTATTCATGTAGAACTCATCAATATTTTCATATATTACATGTAACCCACGTCCAAATGACTATCCTCATTTTTGTGTGGTCATCTGTTTCTACCAAAAAAAGGCCCGCATCCCGCTTTATAGATAAATCACTGATCAACATACAACCGAACACATATAACTGGACCCACACCACACACACTCAAGGCAAGATACAAGGAGTTTATGAACACCTAGACTACCCCATCCGCTCCAAGCAAACTTTAAGTAGGAAGAAAGGGCACCGCGTGAAGTATGCGGAGTCCTCAACCGATGAGTCGATCACCACAAGAGACGAAGTCGTCCATGATGAACTGAGTACTCCAAGGGGGGCAGCATTTAGGAAGGGAACGACGCCAGAGTACCGCCACTGCCTGATCCAAGGACCAATGTCCCCGCCGGAGCAACATGAAGGGTGAAGAGGAACTGTGACGACTACGATAAGTGACGCCGCAGTCGTAGTGGCAGAACCAAAGTGAGCTTGACCCCAGGAAGCCCTCATTGCCTCCGTGACGTGGTACAATAAACCAGCTGCATAACCACCATGTCCAGACCCCCCCCCCCGGTGCACATGCAACGCCTCCGACTAGTTGTGCTATCCACAACAATACACAGATGTTCTATTCCATTGCACTCTTGAGTATATCTATTCCATTGCAGCCTTGAGTATACCTTCTTTTTTCCCAAGAAAAACTTTATCATATGTTCTAATAGGATAAAATAATCTTATTTTGCTCCTTTGTGCGCAGCTGAACTAAACTTGCTTTATTATGTACATGAGGGACAACCAAGCTTTTACAAAGCCAATGTACTTCTAGTATTAGAATATATGAAAAGAAACACAGTTTATCCAAAAATACTTGCCTATGTTCAATCTACATTAGACTGCTTGCAACTGGTCATTTTCTTTATTAGTGTGTCAACTTTTCAGAGGTATTTTTCAACAGCCTAGAGAACTTGTTATAAGATCGATCGGTGCCTCTATGGCTAGTATGATTGCATGTGTTGCTACTCAGATACGGCATACCATGATAATTGAATATCAAAATGTGCCAGCTGTTAGAACTGTCAGCTTTACCAAACAAGAGTTGCTTAGAAATTGCTAATAAAACTTTGAAAATCTTACCAACGATTTTTTTTTGTAAATGGATATTTGGTACTTATATTTATTGCTAGTTTTTGTTGGCAGCTTACCAAGCTGGCCGCTTGGTATTTGGTACTTATATTTAACTACTTATTTTCACAGCATGAGAGTTTGCGTAAAAGATTACAAACAAAAGACGAGAAGGCTGCTATAAAAGCCGCAAGTTCATCAAAACCTGGAAGATCATCACGAGAGGTGGAAATAAATTACCATGAGAAAACTTTAAATAGAGGTACCTTGTTCCTGTTATTGGTGCTAAGGCAATTTAATCATGCATATGCCGCGCATATTTCTTGTTAAGTTTCTGTTATCCAATGTACTACTCCCTCTGTAAACAAATGTAAGATGTTTTAGGTCACTTCTTTAATGACCTAAAACGTCTTATATTTTTTACACAGCGAGTATTAGTTAACATAAATACTTTTGTCATGTTATTGAGGATATACAAGGAAATAACCTATTCTAGCTAGTAGAAAAACTGTAAGAACATCTATACTAAGGAACCTCATGCATAAAAACAATCTTGTAGGTAACTAAATTTGGTTGTATACTCATATGTAATCCTCTATTTTTTTAATGAACTTACATTACCAGGTTTGGTTTCACTTGTTCTATCTCAGATCGTCCATTTGTCTGATACGCATCACTTCTCGCTCGACTTTATCCAATTAAAAATGAGCCACAGTTTGCTGAGTACCTCCAAGCCTTTTAGGTTTGCTTAGTACCTTTGTACGTATTAAATGTCATAAACTTTAGACATCGATGCTAGACTCAATGTCATCTGATTTGAATAATTAGAAAAATATTTGATACAAATAGGTTTTGTTCATTCCAGGTTTACATCTTGTACAATCAACTCTTGAATAAACGTAGATTTTTTGATCCATTTGGCTCTTTGCCATGTGAATTTTGAAGTATACTTATAAGTACTCGTTCACTTAGATAGTTAGATTTGAGTAGTAGCAGAGTATGCATGTTTTTCTTGAAAAACATATTGGTTGCATCTTTAACAATTTAAGAACATATTAAGAAAAATGGAAATAGTGTGCCGTCCTTCCGCCCATAGTGTGCACTGACTGGATTATTATATAATATAAAAAACAGGAATTAGAGATCAACATGATTCCTTCCGGAAATTATAGACCACACAAGGCTATGATAGGTGTTGCCTAATCTTAAGATTGTATTTGTATTTCCTTCCTATTAATTTTTGCTCTTTGTATAGTTGAGGACATCGACACCTCTATGGACCCGGTTTCACCAAATGAGTGCAAAGAAATCAAAAAGAAAAGCAGGAAGACAACAAGGAAAGAACCAAACTCTTCCAAATCTATCAAGGATGCAAGTGGGAGGCCATCGAAGTAGCTGAGGAAGCTGGCGGAGACACAGATGGAAGAGATCATCAGTTTGAGCAAAAAGAAGAGATCGTTAACACAAAAAA
>NW_025244627.1:0-2738 GCF_018294505.1 Triticum aestivum
AGCGAAGCAAGCTGTTTCCCATAAATTTGGTAGGCTTAGTACAATGAAAGAATTGATCCTGATCGGTCAAGCTCCACAAATTTGGTATCTTTTAAGTGACAATATCCCCACTTATTTTCCAAAGTGATTATCAATTACCAAAAAGGGATCCCGATCTCAGTTGTCGGAGTATGTACTAAATAGGTAAGCTATAACAATGTTAATCTATAAATGAATTCAGTTGCATTAATTTATTACCCAGCTGTAAGAGGCATATCCAAGTTAGACATAATTTTAATATTATTAGAAAAAAATTGATCCCAAGTGCATTACTCAACTGCAGGATCAAAGACATCAGTTAAGGATAATTATTTACAGTTTGCTGCACAGGAAATCATAGGCTGGCATAGGCTAAATAAAACAACACGATTCAGATTGAATGAACACCTGAATCGGTTAAAAGATGGTGTCAAACAATATTTGTATACTGACATACATATATCCCACATAAAGACATACATATTCAGATCGATATATGTCAAAACTGTATATCAGCCAGGTCTTGGACCTTGTACAAACAACATAAACAACATGTAGTCCGATACTGAATTTATTATAGGTAGAGATGGAGACACCTTACCATGCAAAGGTAGCAGCAGGAGCAATTTCAGCGAGCAGCAAGAGAAGGGAAGGAGATGACATTTGGGAGGGCTTCACGGGGAGAAAACAACGACAACAGATGAACAAAGCATCATCTAGTGGAAACAACGACAACAACAGATGAACAGAGCATCATTTAGTTTCCGTACATACCTATAACCTTTTCAGCATGCAGGCAACGATGATACAGTTACCTAGTAAAACTCAACCAGATCGCCTTGTGTGCACGCTGAATTTCTAACTATACGGCTAGCTTAGGTGAGTCAAAACAATTCAACTAATCTATATTCATTAATAAAAACAAAAAATACCAGGTGAAGGTATCCTAATTAAAGAAACCAAAGTAAGTCCCCATAAAAGAAATAAGACAGAATCATCTCCAGGAAGGAGCGATTAGACCTATACCAAAGCATTCATTAACTAAACCAAAAGAAAATGTACCTGCATGAGCTTGCTTCGAATTTCTTACTTTTTCTGCCAAAAATTCCCTTTCTCTTAAGAGCACATTGATGTCTTGCACTTAAGGGTAACATGATTGAGAACAACAACACTGAAACTATCTTGTGATTTTCTAATAGAGAAGTACACAATTACTATGGCGATGACATATACTTATTTATAGGAAAGGCCGCAAAGAACATACATAGAGGTTTGGTCACAGAAGCATCACCCATGAGCAGTTTTTATGCTCAGACATTTAGAAGAACACTTGTTGCATACACTGCAGTCTCACAATAGGAGAGAAAAAAAATGCTACATATCGGAGTGGAGTTAGGGAGAGATGTACTGCTATATACCTGGAGATGGTATGCGCATCCTCTCAAGCTGAGATGGCTCTCGCATCCTCTAAAGCGACACTGACTGCATGCGCTCACGTACTCGCTGGCTATGGCAGCTCCCATGTCCTCCGAAGCGGCAACAATCCTCGTGAGCTCGTGTCCTCGCTGGTTGCGGCCATGCCACTGTGAATCCTGGCATGCAGCAGCATTGCGGAAGAAGGACGGCACTGAAAATATTGGTGCAGAAAGCAAATCCAAGAAAAATCTGAAGTCTAATGTAGTGGAAAAAAATATACGCTAGTTCTCAAGAAATTAAAAATAGCAATTTTTTTACACAATCCTTTCTATGAATCATTTATCATCAAACATGTGCATATACTTCTCTAGGTGCACACTATTTATTAAAAATAGTGCTCATATAGCAGGTGAATTCACCAATCAAATAGCCACCCATAAACTGATATCTCCACAAATCTAATTCCATCTAGCTAACAAACACCAACTGAAGTCCTTCAGTTCTAGATATTTCTAATCCTGTTTACACATCCTATTCTGCAAAGCTAATTCTTAACTGAAGAAAAATAATAACCTAGGTGCAGCTAGCATATCTATATTCTTCAAAGCTAATTGTTAACTGAAGAAAAAACATAATCAAGCAAGGGGACAGAAATAATAACTACAACAGGGGAGTCGAAAACATTTTAACATCATAAAAGCATGAAAAAATATGGTCTTTGAGATCGTCATCTTAGACACACAAATACTGAGATACATAAGCATGATTTATACACAATAGTATCGATGCATGCATGAGCAAAGTAGCCTATGTATGCAGTTCAAATTAAGTGAAGCAAGTTCATACAATAATTAGAAGGTTCAGTACAGTTCTCTGTTTCAAACTGTTTTTCTTGTGATGCGGCAAAGTAATTCTCCTACAGTTGTAAAAATCTTTTGGGCTCGGTGCTGTAGAGAACACGAAAATCTTTTTTTACCCGAGGCGCGGGGGACTAAATAAAATCATAAAACGACCTCTACAGATCCCCTAATAAAACCTCTACCTAAGCGATTGTTTGTTTTGTTCGTTACTTAAGAACCGGTTTTAATTTTTCTGAACATTTTCTAAACTTTCATGGACATTGTTTTCAAATTCCCGAATATGTGTTGAATATACGATTATATTTTTAAAAATCATGAACATTTTTTATTTCATTGTTTTTTAAATCATGTTTTTTTATAATATGCGAACAATTTTTTTAATCATGAACATTTTATGATCCCCTAATAAACTTTACAGATCATCTAATAAAACCTCTGCCTAAG
>NW_025244628.1:0-2738 GCF_018294505.1 Triticum aestivum
ACCCTACGAGTTCGAGAACTATGTAGACAATCGGTTCCTACATATTCTATGAAGATCTTTATTGGTCAAAACGCATAACAACATACTTGTTCCCTTTGTCATCGGTATGTTCCTTGCCCGAGATTCGATCGTCGGTATCTCAATACCTAGTTCAATCTCGTTACCGGCAAGTCTCTTTACTCGATCCATAATGCATCATCCCGCAACTAACTCATTAGTCACATTGCCTTCAAGGCTTATAGTGATGTGCATTACCGAGAGGGCCTAGAGATACCTCTCTGATAGACGGAGTGACAAATCGTAATCTCGATCTGTGCCAACTCAACAAACACCATTGGAGACACCTGTAGAGCATCTTTATAATCACCTAGTTACGTTGTAATGTTTGATAGCACACAAGGTGTTCCTCCGGTATTTGGGAGTTGCATAATCTCATAGTCAGAGGAACATGTATAAGTCATGAAGAAAGCAGTAGCAATAAAACGGAACAATCATTATGCTAAGCTAACAGATGGGTCTTGTCCATCACATCATTCTCTAATGATGTGATCCCGTTCATCAAATGACAACGCATGTCCATGGCTAGGAAACTTAACCATCTTTGACTAACGAGCTAGTCAAGTAGAGGCATACTAGGGACACTCTATTTGTCTATGTATTCACACATGTACTAAGTTTCCGGTTAATACAATTCTAGCATGAATAATAAGCATTTATCATGACATAAGGAAATATAAATAACAACTTTATTATTGCCTCTAGGGCATACTTCCTTCACCGCCATGCCGCCAAAGAAGTACGTGATCCCCCACGCCGCGACAACTGCGCCCACCACCATCGCCCAGTCGAAGCAGAGGAAGCCGAGGGTGCTGCCATCCAAGCCACCGGGCATGCCAAACACCGACTGGGGGAGGGGTGGAAGTTCAGCGCTGGGAGGCTGTCACCGCCGACCGGCGGAATAGGGCCATCACCAAGAAGGCTCGGGACAACGCGGCGCGTGCGGCTATGGCCGCGGCGGTTCAAGCCGAGGCTGAGGCGGCTCGCGTGGGGATGATGAACCCACCCGGCGGCCATGCCCAGTACGAGCCCTAGAGCCAGCAAAGCGTCGGCTCTCTAGGCGGCTTCTCATCGTCGGCGCAACCATGGGCATGCACGCCGTCGCCGGGCTACTCCGACGGGGACACACACGGTGGGTTCAACCCCAACATCACGTTCCCCCATGGACACCCGGACCAGCGCACGCCCTCGCCCGCCTTTGCCAGCGTGCAGTACCCTCCATACAACTACTCGCCGCCGCCTTACGCGTCCTCCCCAACGCCCTCTCTCCGTCGTGGCGCCCTGCCCTTCTCACAAACATCCACGACACACCTCGGCGACACCGACGAGACCGACGCCGACATGAACAACATCATCACGGCAGGCTCGGCCGCGGCCGCCGCGTCCCCCGGGTTCGCTACCCAGGATGACACGGTGGACCTCAGTGGCGGCATGGATGGCGAGCTCGAGTACGGCAAGGAGGAGCCGGAGGAGCACGAGGAGGAGGAGCCGGCGACTGTTCCAGCAAGGAGGCGCAAGAAGAAGAAGGGGGCCCTGTTCAAGAATTCATCCGATTAACCAGTTAACTTGCCGATTAATCCCTACTCATAGGGTCCTCGAGTAGCCGATTACCTGATAAATCGTCCGATTAATTGATTAAATGGCCGATTAACTTGCCGATTAGCCTATTAATCCCCTACTCACCAGCCGAGTTTGAACATATTTAAACACAAATACTAATGGCGCACCGGGGTGAGGTGCGCCATTAGAAAAATCCTTCGATCAACGAAGATGACTACAATGACTTCAAGATCAATTGCTCGAGCACCGCAAACTCCGAATCAAGTAAGTGGGGGAAAGAAATGCGGGAGCTGAACTTAGGGGAACACACACTCGGTCCCGGCGATTACAGAGTGGCGGAGCCTATATGGGACAAGGAGGAGGCGGACCGTGCCGAGCAAGGCCTACCGCCCCTCTTCGATAAATACGGTGACAAGTAGACCAGGAACTTTGTCAGGGCCCGGTACAAGAAGGGCCCGAAAACAAAGGAGCTTACCACGGATCCGAAGACCAGGGTGCTTGAGCTTGTTCTGGTAAGGAATACACCCCCGCGTAATTAGCTCCATATGGTTGCATTCTAATTAATGAAGCCAAATTTCTAAATGGTTCACATTCCTTCCACAAGCGACTGAAAGCAGTAGCGCGGGGTCGACTTAGAGCAATCCTTGGGACACCACTCTAAATAGGGCGTTGAATGTAATGAAGAACAAGGATAAGCTCAGTAAGCCGACGTCAGCTGGTCGTGTGGCCGGCAAAGGCTTGTCGACAAAATGGTCGTCATACTATAACACTGGAGGGCGAAAGGAGAAAAAGACCAGCTCGGAAAGCCAGGCGCGCGAGGTTCAAGAACTCAGGGCACAGGTGGCGCGGATTCCGGAGATTGTCCAAGAGCAAGTGCAACAACAACTCAGAGCGACGATAACCGCCATTGTGCCTACCTTGATCCAGGGGATTAGTGCGTGGATTGCGGGCGGCCAACAGGGGCCGCCCCCGATTCCTAGCTTCACGGCCAGCAACTCGCAGAACGCGATGGCGGGGCCATTGGTGTCTCCGGCGGAGGCGGCATTGGTGTCTCCGACGCCGGCATGGGAGCTTAATGCACCCGGGTGTACGCCGGCCGGCACCTCTGCAGCAAGCGGCCC
>NW_025244629.1:0-2738 GCF_018294505.1 Triticum aestivum
TCGTGGAGGCAGCTCTGCCTCGGCTTCAGCTCCTAAGTCCTTGAGGGCATTGCGGTTGCGGTTGCGTTGGACGACGACGTTGGGGTACCGGCTCCTGCGTGATGGAGGAGGGCGGCGGTGGATTGGCCGCTATGGGGTGGAGGACGGAGGAGGCTGGGGTTTCGCTGCTGGTGGAGAGGGCATTTTCGCGCCCATGGAGTATGAATGGGGAAATGGAGGGAGGCGGGGAACTAAGGGGGAACAATGTCTCGGTTTGAGATGCGCTTGTTTGAAATTTGGGGAAAGTTACAAACTTTGCCCCCATCTAAAATTTTGGACATATTGCGGGTTGGGGGTAGGACAGTCATGTCAGGTGTCCCAAATGTGGGCGGGATATATTTCGGCCGAGCGTATGGGTGTTTAGGCGCCCATGGAGTATGAATGCTTCTCGGAGGCAGTTGAGACTGGCGTCTTGGTGAAGTTACAAACCTACCCCGGTTTAGACCTTTGGACATCGGGCCGATAGGCTACACAGGCCACAGTCAGGACAGTAATTTCCTACCACCAAAACATTAGTCTCGCGCAGTTTCGGGTGACCAGAGGCCTATTTGGCGCTTCGTTCAATATTTGGGAGCAGAAGCATTAACGTTTTTGGTTCTCTTGAATTTAACTTTCAGGATTTGTCAAACTTCACAAATCTTTACTCTTAAAAATCCTAAAGCTATGATTATTTTGGAATTGAGGGGGTACATTTTAATATACATTGTACACGAGTATATATTAAAAAATATGCAACTTACCTCAGTTCATGCATGGTTCCAGGTATAATCTCCTTGGTTGCAAAAAAAAAGTTAGATATGCGTATGAATATATATAGCATGTTCAAACTCACAACAAAGATTGATGCCCCCTTTTACATCTGATTTACAAATGCCATTATCCCGTGTTCAAATAGATGAATGCACTTCCTATGAATTTGAATCTTCGAAACCCCCTTTATGTTGAATTCGACATGTATTTCATTTCGTAGCTAGCAATTTGGAATGTATCCATGCAAGTGACAAATGTATAAAGTGCTTCACACTAACAACATGGAGTGCACTAATTAATGTTTATATATGAATTGCAAAAGCATCCATTGCCTGTATTTCAAACCGCTCTCACTCTATGGATCGATAATATGAAATAAACACATGCACATGCTAGAATTCAATAGAGTATGGGTGTCTAATAGACCGATTTTCGTCCATACGCAAATTTGCAAAATTCATGATCTCATCCAAATATAATAATTCCATTTATATTTTAATTTAATGCGTAGAACCACCTTTTACACGTACATGCACTATGCCTCGCCCCGTTCTGACAAATGCGTTATATATCTCTCTATCTAACGCATAAGTGCACACACTTTATATGCATCGGCACTTCTCTTTCAGACATGCTCACAATCTCTCTCAGGGTGTCGCGGTGTCTCACGCACATGCTCTCTCTATTTCTCTCTCTCTCTCTTTGTGACTATTATGTACCACTCTTTTCACTAATCTCAGTTGGAAAACACTATTTCTCTCACATGCATATATACACATGCACGGTCTCTACTAGCCCTCTATACGCACATATATGTGCCTACGTGTCTCCCGCACGCACATTATCTTTTGGCCTCTCTCACACACATTGCCCCCCCGACACACCTCTCTAATAGTAGTTGGCAGATATGATTTCATCATGTCATTCGGTAGGATATCCCTAGCTGTTAGGCTGGATGGTAATACGAGGCAAAGTTTTACCCTAGTTCGGGTCGGACCCTTTCAGTTGAAGAAAGAGCCTACTCCTGGTACTGTATATTAGTGATAGGGGTGTGTACAAAGTACACGTGAATACCAGGCATTGTGCGTGTGTGTATACTATCAACGAACTAGCCCCCAAGCTCGTATAACATACTAAGGGCCTAGGGTTACAAATCATATATACTCGTCTTATCACCAGTGGGGATAGAGTCCTCCGCGACTCTGGTAGCTTCATGTTGTACGCCGAGTCCTCCACATGGGTCTCCCTATAACACGTCTCGGTCCAACCTATATGTGGCGCAGGACGGAACCGACCCATGAGTCTTCATGTTGACCCACCACAACTAGAAATGATGTGCCCACCACACCACACACGCAATCGGCCACTAAGAAAATAAGCATCTACAATAGTACAACGGTATCTAGCTCACGATACGTCTCCATATTTTGTTGATGACACTGACGGACTTTGCATTTGATGCGTGCTCCATATTTTGTTGACGACACTTACGGTCATTGTATTTGAAGCGAAAGCACGATATGGTCGCTGGACTTCAGAATAAGCTCATCACGGTCACCACATACATTTTTTCGTGCTAACCAACATGTGGTTGGATGGTTAGAGGACAGTGGTTTCTCAAGCCCACCAAGGTTAAAGTCCCGATGCTCGCATTTATCTTGTGTTAATTTCAGTATTTTCCGGCGATGTACGTTCAGTGGGAGGAGACGTTCCACTCGACTACGAGGCACCTATGGTGACTTCGTAAAATCTCAAGATCATATATGCTGGCCCACTCTCTCGAAGGTGCTCATAGGGGTAGGGTTCGCGTGTGTGCGCTTATAGCGGTGAGTGCTTGCGCATGTATATGAGCCCTTGCGTCTGTACCGTGTTAAACAAATAAATGTCATGATTATACTGTCACTGGCTCACCCGTACAACTCCGTATTTTGTTGATGACACAATCAATT
>NW_025244630.1:0-2738 GCF_018294505.1 Triticum aestivum
ACTTTTCCTCGAGAAAGGACCCGTTTCTAGAAACAATCACTTTTGCTTCCAGATCTGAAATAGGAGGTATACCCAACTATTTTGGGTATTCTATGAAGATGCATTTAAACGCTCTGGGTTCGAGCTTATCAGCCTGAAACTTTTTCACATAAGCGTCACAGCCCCAAACTTTTAATACACGACAGCTTAGGTTTCTCTAAACCATATTTCATACGGTGTCATCTCAACGGAATTACGTGGTGCCCTATTAAAGTGAATGCGGTTGTCTCTAATGCCTAACCCATAAACGATAGTGGTAATTCGATAAGAGACATCATGGTATGCACCATATCCAATAGGGTGCATTTATGATGTTCGGACACACCATCACACTATGGTGTTCCAGGCGGTATTAGTTGTGAAACAATTTCCACAATGTCTTAATTGTGTACCAAACTCGTAACTCAGATATTCATCTCTATGATCATATCATAGACATCTTATCCTCTTGCCACGACGATCTTCTACTTCACTCTGAAATTACTTCAGACTTGTATTTCATCAAGTAAATATACTTAGAATCTACTCAAATCATCTGTGAAGTAAGAGCATAATGATATTCACTGCGTGCCTCGGCACTCATTGGATTGCACACATCAAATGTATTACTTCCAACAAGTTTCTCTTTTGTTCCATCTCACTGAAAACGAGGCCTATCAGTCATCTTGCCCATGTGGTATGATTTGCATGTCTCAAGTGATTCAAAATCAAGTGAGTCCAAACGATCCATCTGCATGGAGTTTCTTCATGCATATATATCAATAGACATGGTTCGCATGTCTCAATCTTTTCAAAAACGAGTGAGTCCAAAGATCCATCTACATGGAGCTTCTTCATGCGTTTTATACCAATATGACTCAGATGGCAGTGCCACAAGTATGTGGTACTATCATTACTATCTTATATCTTTTGGCATGATCATGTGTATCACTACGATCGAGATTCAATAAACCATTCAAATAAACATATATAACCAAGACCATTGAAGGTATTATTCAAATAAACAAAGTAACCATTATTCTCCTTAAATGAATAACCATATTGCGATAAACATAATCCAATCATGTCTATGCTCAATGCAAACACCAAATAACAATTATTTAGGTTTAACACCAATCTCGATGGTAGAGGGAGCATGCGATGCTTGATCACATCAACCTTGGAAACACTTCCAACACATATTGTCATCTCACCTTTAGTTAGTCTCCATTTATTCCGTAGCTTTTTATTTCGAGTTACCAACACTTAGCAACCGAACCGGTATCTAATACCCTGGTGCTACTAGGAGTACTAGTAAAGTACACATTAATATAATGTATATCCAATATACTTCTGTCGACCTTACCGGCCTTCTCATCTACCAAGTATCTAGGGTAGTTCTGCTTCAGTGACCGTTCCCCTCATTACAGAAGCACTTAGTCTCGGGTTTGGGTTCTACCTTGGGTTTCTTCACTAGAGCAGCAACTGAGTTGCCGTTTCATGAAGTATCCCTTCTTGCCCATGCCCTTCTTTAAACTAGTGGTTTTACTAACCATCAACAATTGATGCTCCTACTTGATTTCTACTTTCACGGTGTCAAACATCGTGAATAGCTCAAGGATCATCATATCTATCCCTGATATGTTATAGTTCATCACGAAGCTCTAGTAGCTTGGTGGCAGTGACTTTGGAGAACCATCACTATCTCATCTGGAAGACAACTCCCACTCTATTCAAGCGATTGTAGTACTCAGACAATCCGAGCACATGCTCAACGATTGAGCTTTTCTCCCTTAGTTTGCAGGCTTAAGAAACTTGTCAGAGGTCTCACACCTCTTGACGTGGGCACGAGCCTAAAATCCCAGTTTCAGCTCTTGGAACATCTCATATGTTCCGCGACATTTCAAAATGTCTTCGGTGCCTCAATTCTAAACCGTTTAACATTACGCACTGAACTATCACGTAGTCATCAAAACGTGTATGTCAGATGTTCGCAACATCCACAAACGACGCTCGAGGTTCAGCACACCAAGCGGTGCATTAAGGACATAAGCCTTCTGTGCAGCAATGAGGACAATCCTCAGTTTACGGACCTAATCCGCATAATTGCTACTATCAACTTTCAACTAAATTTTCTCTAGGAACATATCTTAGTAGAACTAAAGCGTAAGCTATGACATAATTTGCAAAGACCTTTTGACTATGTTCATGATAATTAACTTCATCTAATCAAATTATTCAATGAACTCCCACTCAGATAGACATCCCTCTAGTCATCTAAGTGATACATGATCCGAGTCAACTAGGCCGTGTCCGATCATCACGTGAGACGGACTAGTCATCATCGGTGAACATCTCCATGTTGATCGTATCTACGATACGACTCATGTTCGACCTTTCGGTCTCTTGTGTTCCGTGGCCATGTCTGTACATGCTAGGCTCGTCAAGTCAACCTAAGTGTTTCGCATGTGTAAATCTGGCTTACACCCGTTGTATGCGAACGTTAGAATCTATCACACCCGATCATCACGTGGTGCTTCGAAACAACGAACCTTCGCAACGGTGCACAGTTAGGGGGAACACATCTCTTGAAATTTTAGTGAGGGATCATCTTATTTATGCTACCATCGTTCTAAGAAAATAAGATGTAAACTTGACAAACATCACATGCAAATCATAAAGTGACATGATATGGCCAATATCATCTTGCGCCTTTTGAT
>NW_025244631.1:0-2738 GCF_018294505.1 Triticum aestivum
ACTTTTCCTCGAGAAAGGACCCGTTTCTAGAAACAATCACTTTTGCTTCCAGATCTGAAATAGGAGGTATACCCAACTATTTTGGGTATTCTATGAAGATGCATTTAAACGCTCTGGGTTCGAGCTTATCAGCCTGAAACTTTTTCACATAAGCGTCACAGCCCCAAACTTTTAATACACGACAGCTTAGGTTTCTCTAAACCATATTTCATACGGTGTCATCTCAACGGAATTACGTGGTGCCCTATTAAAGTGAATGCGGTTGTCTCTAATGCCTAACCCATAAACGATAGTGGTAATTCGATAAGAGACATCATGGTATGCACCATATCCAATAGGGTGCATTTATGATGTTCGGACACACCATCACACTATGGTGTTCCAGGCGGTATTAGTTGTGAAACAATTTCCACAATGTCTTAATTGTGTACCAAACTCGTAACTCAGATATTCATCTCTATGATCATATCATAGACATCTTATCCTCTTGCCACGACGATCTTCTACTTCACTCTGAAATTACTTCAGACTTGTATTTCATCAAGTAAATATACTTAGAATCTACTCAAATCATCTGTGAAGTAAGAGCATAATGATATTCACTGCGTGCCTCGGCACTCATTGGATTGCACACATCAAATGTATTACTTCCAACAAGTTTCTCTTTTGTTCCATCTCACTGAAAACGAGGCCTATCAGTCATCTTGCCCATGTGGTATGATTTGCATGTCTCAAGTGATTCAAAATCAAGTGAGTCCAAACGATCCATCTGCATGGAGTTTCTTCATGCATATATATCAATAGACATGGTTCGCATGTCTCAATCTTTTCAAAAACGAGTGAGTCCAAAGATCCATCTACATGGAGCTTCTTCATGCGTTTTATACCAATATGACTCAGATGGCAGTGCCACAAGTATGTGGTACTATCATTACTATCTTATATCTTTTGGCATGATCATGTGTATCACTACGATCGAGATTCAATAAACCATTCAAATAAACATATATAACCAAGACCATTGAAGGTATTATTCAAATAAACAAAGTAACCATTATTCTCCTTAAATGAATAACCATATTGCGATAAACATAATCCAATCATGTCTATGCTCAATGCAAACACCAAATAACAATTATTTAGGTTTAACACCAATCTCGATGGTAGAGGGAGCATGCGATGCTTGATCACATCAACCTTGGAAACACTTCCAACACATATTGTCATCTCACCTTTAGTTAGTCTCCATTTATTCCGTAGCTTTTTATTTCGAGTTACCAACACTTAGCAACCGAACCGGTATCTAATACTCTGGTGCTACTAGGAGTACTAGTAAAGTACACATTAATATAATGTATATCCAATATACTTCTGTCGACCTTACCGGCCTTCTCATCTACCAAGTATCTAGGGTAGTTCTGCTTCAGTGACCGTTCCCCTCATTACAGAAGCACTTAGTCTCGGGTTTGGGTTCTACCTTGGGTTTCTTCACTAGAGCAGCAACTGAGTTGCCGTTTCATGAAGTATCCCTTCTTGCCCTTGCCCTTCTTTAAACTAGTGGTTTTACTAACCATCAACAATTGATGCTCCTACTTGATTTCTACTTTCACGGTGTCAAACATCGTGAATAGCTCAAGGATCATCATATCTATCCCTGATATGTTATAGTTCATCACGAAGCTCTAGTAGCTTGGTGGCAGTGACTTTGGAGAACCATCACTATCTCATCTGGAAGACAACTCCCACTCTATTCAAGCGATTGTAGTACTCAGACAATCCGAGCACATGCTCAACGATTGAGCTTTTCTCCCTTAGTTTGCAGGCTTAAGAAACTTGTCAGAGGTCTCACACCTCTTGACGTGGGCACGAGCCTAAAATCCCAGTTTCAGCTCTTGGAACATCTCATATGTTCCGCGACATTTCAAAATGTCTTCGGTGCCTCAATTCTAAACCGTTTAACATTACGCACTGAACTATCACGTAGTCATCAAAACGTGTATGTCAGATGTTCGCAACATCCACAAACGACGCTCGAGGTTCAGCACACCAAGCGGTGCATTAAGGACATAAGCCTTCTGTGCAGCAATGAGGACAATCCTCAGTTTACGGACCTAATCCGCATAATTGCTACTATCAACTTTCAACTAAATTTTCTCTAGGAACATATCTTAGTAGAACTAAAGCGTAAGCTATGACATAATTTGCAAAGACCTTTTGACTATGTTCATGATAATTAACTTCATCTAATCAAATTATTCAATGAACTCCCACTCAGATAGACATCCCTCTAGTCATCTAAGTGATACATGATCCGAGTCAACTAGGCCGTGTCCGATCATCACGTGAGACGGACTAGTCATCATCGGTGAACATCTCCATGTTGATCGTATCTACGATACGACTCATGTTCGACCTTTCGGTCTCTTGTGTTCCGTGGCCATGTCTGTACATGCTAGGCTCGTCAAGTCAACCTAAGTGTTTCGCATGTGTAAATCTGGCTTACACCCGTTGTATGCGAACGTTAGAATCTATCACACCCGATCATCACGTGGTGCTTCGAAACAACGAACCTTCGCAACGGTGCACAGTTAGGGGGAACACATCTCTTGAAATTTTAGTGAGGGATCATCTTATTTATGCTACCATCGTTCTAAGAAAATAAGATGTAAACTTGACAAACATCACATGCAAATCATAAAGTGACATGATATGGCCAATATCATCTTGCGCCTTTTGAT
>NW_025244632.1:0-2738 GCF_018294505.1 Triticum aestivum
CGCAAGTCGCCAAACATTTCATGGTCTGAATTCTGCTGCAATTTGCAGAGTCGCTTCGGCCGAAATCAACACCAGACACTGCTTCGCCAGCTCTTCCGTATAGCCCAAACCAGCACAGTTGCGGATTATGTGGATAGATTCGCCGATTTATATGATCAGTTGTCCGCATATGAAGAAATCCCCAACACCTTGCACTACACTACCCGCTTCCTCGATGGACTCAAACCAGGGGTTCGCGTTGCAGTGGCGCTTCAGAAGCCTAAGGATCTAGATTCAGCATATGACTTGGCCTTGCTGCATGAGGAGCTCGGGGAAGGAGTAACCCATATCAACTCGCCAGCAGGCGTGCGATCAGGTCCATTTCCACTTCCACTTCCTCTTCCCTCAAAACCCCGTGTCAGTGAAGATCGGCGACAGTCTGACACTCTGAAACCAACAACAACTGACGACAAGTTGTCTGCATTGCGCGCTTACCGCAAGTCCAAAGGGTTATGTTTCGTTTGTGGAGAAAAATGGTCCCGTGACCATGTGTGTAAATCAACAGTGCAGTTGCATTTTGTTCAAGAACTAATTGCTCATGTTCAGTCGATGGAGTCCACCCCGACAGATAGTTCAGAGTCAGAGACAGCTTCTGTTCACAGTATGAGGTTGTCAGCTGCTGCAGTTGGGAAAGACCCCAATGCTCCGTCCTTACAGTTGGAAATTCAGTTGCAAGGGCACACTATGGTATTTTTAGTGGATTCAGGCAGTACTCACTCATTCATCGACAGCTCTTTTGCTCCTGTGTTGGGGCATATTCAGGTTACTACTCCAGTTTCTGTTACAGTGGCAGGAGGAGCATCATTGCAGTGTTCTCAGATGTTGAAACAATGCAAATGGAGTTGTTGTAGTGCTGAATTCTCATCTGATTTTCGGCTATTGCAGTTTTCCACTTATGATGGCATCTTGGGCCTTGATTGGTTGGCTCAACATAGCCCTATGCAAGTGGACTGGACTCAGAAGTGGATGTCAGTCCAGCAGTCTGGCAGAACAGTTACTTTGCAAGGCTTGTTTCCTGCTGACCTTGCACTTACAGTGATATCATTGTTCTTCATTCAGTGTTCTGCAACTTCTTTAGTTTGTCCCAAGATGCAAGCAGTATTGGACAAGTTTCCTACAGTCTTTCAATCTCCCACTGGCCTCCCTCGTAGACGAATGCAAGACCATTACATTCCTCTGATCCCTGGGGCCCGACCAGTTTCTGTCAGGCCATACCGAATTGCTCCCCAGTTAAAAGATGAGTTAGAGAAGCAAATTGCAGAGCTCTTGTCGTTGGGAATGAGTCGACCCAGCAAAAGCCCTTTTTCCTCTCCTGTCCTCATGGTCAAGAAAAAAGAAGAAGGGGAATGGAGACTTGTTGTTGACTTCAGACATCTGAATGCTATAACCCTGAAGAGCAAATACCCAGTACCCATTATAGATGAGTTGTTGGATGAACTAGCTGGGGCATGTTGGTTTACCAAAAATGGACCTCAAAGCTGGATTTCACCAGATCAGGTTAGCTCCAGGGGAAGAGTACAAGACTGCATTCCAAACACACCATGGCCACTTTGAGTTCCTGGTAGTTGCCATGGGCTTAACTGGAGCTCCAGCAACATTTCAGAGCACTATAAACTTTGATATGTCCCCCCTGCTCAGGAAGTGTGTGCTGTGTTTCTTTGATGACATACTAGTTTTCAGCAAAACATTTGAGGAACACTTGGAACATGTTGCTCAGGTTCTGACAATTCTGCAAGAGAAGGAATGGAAAGTTAAGATGTCAAAGTGTGCATTTGCTCAACAGGAAATTGCTTACTTGGGACATGTCATTTCTGGTTAGGGTGTGTCTACAGATCCTGCCAAGGTAACATCTGTCCAACAGTGGCCTACTCCAACTAATGTTAAGGAAGTCAGGGGTTTTCTTGGACTCAGTGGTTACTACAGGAAATTCATTAAGCACTATAGGATTATTGCCAAACCTCTCACTGAACTTCTCAAGAAAGGGATGCCATTTGTATGGACCAGTGTTACTGAAGAGGCCTTTGTGATGCTCAAACAAGCTCTAACATCTGCTCCAGTATTGGCTGTGCCAGATTTTTCCAAACCATTTACTGTGGAGACTGATGCATGTGAATATGGCATTGGAGTTGTCCTCATGCAACAGGGTCACCCATTGGAATTTGTTAGCAAGGCCTTGGGACCCAAGAACAGAGGTTTGTCAGTCTATGAGAAAGAATACCTGGCTATTCTGTTGGCTGTAGATCAGTGGAGGTCATACTTGCAGATGCAACAGTTTATTATCAAGATTGACCACAAGAGTTTGGCACACCTGCAGGATCAGAGATTGCATACCCCTTGGCAACAGAAATGTTTAACTAAGTTACTGGGCTTAAATTACACAATTCAGTACAAACAAGGGAACACCAATGCTACTGCTGATGCACTTTCCAGGAGACCTCCTGATGGAACAGTTCTTTTCCAGATTTTTTGTGCACAACCTACATGGTTGCTGGAATTTGTTCAGAGCTACAATGGTGACTCTAAAACACAAGACATTTTACAACAACTGGCCATAGATCCTGCATCTAAACCACATTTCTCTCTGCACCAAGGTCTTCTTCGCTACAAGAACAGTATATGGGTTGGGCCTGATGCAGATCTACACCTCAAAATTTTTACAGCCTTTCATGCTAGTCCAGTTGGGGGTCATTCTGGCTTTC
>NW_025244633.1:0-2738 GCF_018294505.1 Triticum aestivum
GAGTTCAGACCATGATGAAAATGATTATGTTGTTGATTAAAATATAGAAAGTGCACTCCAACTACTAAATATAGGTTAGTTCCGAAAATAATTTAAAGTTGTATATAAAGCATATGAAGTATTAAATATTGATAGCATATAACAATATATGAATATAGATACGTTGGAGACGTGTCACCCTGTTCTCTCTGGTGTGGATATGAACTTTAGGTCTCAAATTACATGTCATGGCATACATATAATGATCTATCAAATGTCGCCATTTTTATATTGATTCGTACATGTGCTTCCACGAACCCTATATCAATGATGATGATGACCGAGAAACCCTGACCAAATCAACACGTAAATAGACTTGCTTCCCCATATCAAGTCAAGCGAACTAAATGCAATAACTTGTTGCAAGCTCAATTAGTATGTACCAACATTGGAGATTAGATTCTTTTTCCACGACGGACGATTTTAGGACGAGAGTATTGATGTTACATCTGCATCACGGGGATTTTGCATTTTGACATGGTTCTGAGTTTCTCGAGCATAATGGGTTACCTTGTTGCCCACAACAAACGATCCATGTAGAGTAATGAATTTGTGGTGATAATTCATTGGATAATTATTTCAATCATCATAGTAAATTTTGGAATACACGCATTCATCCTTGTGTAATTAATTTCCCTCTATTAACCGACAAAATGGCAGCTAAGCAACATGACTTGATGATAGCGATCAAATAAACTCGAACGTGACTCGCTTGCTCGTTGTCCTAATATATTTGAAAGGACAGAGTACGTCATTAATAAAACTAGTGATGGTACATAATAGAAGTCCACCCCTCGCAACTAAATAGATTAGAAAATTCGGGTCCATGCCATTATCAAATTAAAGTGCGATATTCATAGGCTGCCATTGAACCTTCATGAAATTGGCCTCTCCAACTAACACTTGCAAATATATTAGCTACATGCTACTACACACTGTCTCCGAGAGTTGTTGTCATTTTGCCACTTGTTTTTACTCGCTTCCATGTCTGTGGGACTCACTTCTCCGCCACATGAATCGTACCAACGAGGAGACACGTTTGATAGTTCCTACCAATATGACGCACACGTCCAAGGGAAGACAAACTCATAAGTTTTTAGAGACGAAATACAATCCTCTTAATGAATGTCCCAATAGGTGGAGATATCAACCATAGGTCTCTTTATCAATGGACTACCATGCCATATGATTCCACACCATCTGTGAAATTACACATAAGGGCATACGATTCATACTAAATGTAAGAACTTCTCGCAGCAAATGGTTTCCTTTAACTAGGAGGGTACTGGATGTTATATCTACGTCACAGGAATTTTGCATTTTGAGAAGGGTATCGGTTCCTCAAGACTAATGGGTTACATTTTTGTCCACAATATGCAATCGGTTCAAATTGATGAATTTTTCATTATAATCCATAGGATAAATATTACGTGTGCATAATTTTGTAACCATTTATGTCTATTAGTCAATGGAATGGCAGTTGAGAGACGTAACTTGATTATGACAGCTTCATAAGAGCTAATACGACTCTCTTGTCCATCGGCCTAATCAAGGAAAGGATAGAATGCGTTGCAATTGAAGTGAGGGATGGGCATAATGAAAGTGCACTCCTCTCAACGACTTAATTAATTGCAAAAAAATTGGTTTCCTTCATTAGTCGAAAAGGGTCGTTCGAAGGCTGCCACTGAAATTTCATGAAATTGGCCTCTAGAACTAGCAGTTGTGAAGATATTCGCCATATGCTGCTACATGGTTTCTTTGCCAATTTCGGTCATGCCGGCGTCAGCTTTCGGTGGTTCCTCCTTTGTTGGATCTACTACTTCGCCACATCTACCGCACCAAGAATGGTCAAAGAGCCCACCAGAAAAAGAGGAAGAAAAAAATAAAAAAGAGAGAAAAGAAGGGAGGAGGCACACTATACTATCCTTGATACACACTTGTACTTCAAAGTAGCACCATCTATTTCAAATATAGAGTTTTCATATTATTCATTTCATATGCTAGTAGGATTTTTTACATTACATAAATTGGCTCGTATATTCCGTCGACGAGCTTTCTCAAATGCTTGATGTCGTCATGAGTAAGCAAGTTTGATCCGCACCAAGTTAGTAACATTAGGAGAGCTTTCTTACACTTATGGTTCTAGTGTATCTGTTTCACGACAATCCATCTAATCCTCATAGTAATACCGATTGTAAGGACCCTCAATTGCTAATGATCAACCGCATTGATGACAGTCGTTCTTATTTTTGTCTTCTTATAAATCCCCAGCATCATTCTATTTGCCATCATAAGTGCTAATACCACTTCTTGTAAGTTCATCATTGAACAAAGTGCTAAGTAGTTGAAAAGGTTCATCATAAATATTAATTGTTTGACTGAAACTCTAGGTTGTCTATGATAAAATGTTTGAATATGACAAATCCTCGATTGATTGGGGACATGATATGAAATAGGAGTATTGATTGGTATTACATAAAAACATTATTCCTTGAAAATCAATAGTGATTTTTGTTTACACATTTTGATGTTACTTGCTTATTATCAACTATAGATTGTTGCTTTGATTAAAAAATTCCCTGTGTTCAGACCATGATGAAAATGATTATGTTGTTGATTAAAATATAGAAAGTGCACTCCAACTACTAAATATAGGTTAGTTCCCAAAATAATTTAAAGTTGCATATAAAGCATATGAA
>NW_025244634.1:0-2738 GCF_018294505.1 Triticum aestivum
GAGTTCAGACCATGATGAAAATGATTATGTTGTTGATTAAAATATAGAAAGTGCACTCCAACTACTAAATATAGGTTAGTTCCGAAAATAATTTAAAGTTGTATATAAAGCATATGAAGTATTAAATATTGATAGCATATAACAATATATGAATATAGATACGTTGGAGACGTGTCACCCTGTTCTCTCTGGTGTGGATATGAACTTTAGGTCTCAAATTACATGTCATGGCATACATATAATGATCTATCAAATGTCGCCATTTTTATATTGATTCGTACATGTGCTTCCACGAACCCTATATCAATGATGATGATGACCGAGAAACCCTGACCAAATCAACACGTAAATAGACTTGCTTCCCCATATCAAGTCAAGCGAACTAAATGCAATAACTTGTTGCAAGCTCAATTAGTATGTACCAACATTGGAGATTAGATTCTTTTTCCACGACGGACGATTTTAGGACGAGAGTATTGATGTTACATCTGCATCACGGGGATTTTGCATTTTGACATGGTTCTGAGTTTCTCGAGCATAATGGGTTACCTTGTTGCCCACAACAAACGATCCATGTAGAGTAATGAATTTGTGGTGATAATTCATTGGATAATTATTTCAATCATCATAGTAAATTTTGGAATACACGCATTCATCCTTGTGTAATTAATTTCCCTCTATTAACCGACAAAATGGCAGCTAAGCAACATGACTTGATGATAGCGATCAAATAAACTCGAACGTGACTCGCTTGCTCGTTGTCCTAATATATTTGAAAGGACAGAGTACGTCATTAATAAAACTAGTGATGGTACATAATAGAAGTCCACCCCTCGCAACTAAATAGATTAGAAAATTCGGGTCCATGCCATTATCAAATTAAAGTGCGATATTCATAGGCTGCCATTGAACCTTCATGAAATTGGCCTCTCCAACTAACACTTGCAAATATATTAGCTACATGCTACTACACACTGTCTCCGAGAGTTGTTGTCATTTTGCCACTTGTTTTTACTCGCTTCCATGTCTGTGGGACTCACTTCTCCGCCACATGAATCGTACCAACGAGGAGACACGTTTGATAGTTCCTACCAATATGACGCACACGTCCAAGGGAAGACAAACTCATAAGTTTTTAGAGACGAAATACAATCCTCTTAATGAATGTCCCAATAGGTGGAGATATCAACCATAGGTCTCTTTATCAATGGACTACCATGCCATATGATTCCACACCATCTGTGAAATTACACATAAGGGCATACGATTCATACTAAATGTAAGAACTTCTCGCAGCAAATGGTTTCCTTTAACTAGGAGGGTACTGGATGTTATATCTACGTCACAGGAATTTTGCATTTTGAGAAGGGTATCGGTTCCTCAAGACTAATGGGTTACATTTTTGTCCACAATATGCAATCGGTTCAAATTGATGAATTTTTCATTATAATCCATAGGATAAATATTACGTGTGCATAATTTTGTAACCATTTATGTCTATTAGTCAATGGAATGGCAGTTGAGAGACGTAACTTGATTATGACAGCTTCATAAGAGCTAATACGACTCGCTTGTCCATCGGCCTAATCAAGGAAAGGATAGAATGCGTTGCAATTGAAGTGAGGGATGGGCATAATGAAAGTGCACTCCTCTCAACGACTTAATTAATTGCAAAAAAATTGGTTTCCTTCATTAGTCGAAAAGGGTCGTTCGAAGGCTGCCACTGAAATTTCATGAAATTGGCCTCTAGAACTAGCAGTTGTGAAGATATTCGCCATATGCTGCTACATGGTTTCTTTGCCAATTTCGGTCATGCCGGCGTCAGCTTTCGGTGGTTCCTCGTTTGTTGGATCTACTACTTCGCCACATCTACCGCACCAAGAATGGTCAAAGAGCCCACCAGAAAAAGAGGAAGAAAAAAATAAAAAAGAGAGAAAAGAAGGGAGGAGGCACACTATACTATCCTTGATACACACTTGTACTTCAAAGTAGCACCATCTATTTCAAATATAGAGTTTTCATATTATTCATTTCATATGCTAGTAGGATTTTTTACATTACATAAATTGGCTCGTATATTCCGTCGACGAGCTTTCTCAAATGCTTGATGTCGTCATGAGTAAGCAAGTTTGATCCGCACCAAGTTAGTAACATTAGGAGAGCTTTCTTACACTTATGGTTCTAGTGTATCTGTTTCACGACAATCCATCTAATCCTCATAGTAATACCGATTGTAAGGACCCTCAATTGCTAATGATCAACCGCATTGATGACAGTCGTTCTTATTTTTGTCTTCTTATAAATCCCCAGCATCATTCTATTTGCCATCATAAGTGCTAATACCACTTCTTGTAAGTTCATCATTGAACAAAGTGCTAAGTAGTTGAAAAGGTTCATCATAAATATTAATTGTTTGACTGAAACTCTAGGTTGTCTATGATAAAATGTTTGAATATGACAAATCCTCGATTGATTGGGGACATGATATGAAATAGGAGTATTGATTGGTATTACATAAAAACATTATTCCTTGAAAATCAATAGTGATTTTTGTTTACACATTTTGATGTTACTTGCTTATTATCAACTATAGATTGTTGCTTTGATTAAAAAATTCCCTGTGTTCAGACCATGATGAAAATGATTATGTTGTTGATTAAAATATAGAAAGTGCACTCCAACTACTAAATATAGGTTAGTTCCCAAAATAATTTAAAGTTGCATATAAAGCATATGAA
>NW_025244635.1:0-1267 GCF_018294505.1 Triticum aestivum
GTTTTGTACACGAAGTGCATCTAGTTTTTGCCGTAACCCTCTCTACTTTCTTGCACATGCTATGTAGGTCAAATGATGATACCATGCCAACATTCAACCTTTTCAGAGTTTGTTTGAAATGCTTTTCAATTTCAGGTTCTTATAGCTCAAAATAATTAGTAAATGCATGAAAAATAACAAATGAAGTCACAAAGGGTTGAAAATTTATGATGTGGCTTTGAATGGTGCATTTTGAGCACAGAAAAACTATGGAGTTCAAATAAGTTCAAAAAAAATGAAATCCCTTTGTAACCGACGAGTTTCCGTATGAAACCCTGATACTTCGAAAGAGATTTTCCGTTTTGTACACGAAGTGCATCCAGTTTTTGCTGTAAACCTCTCTACTTTCTTGCACATGCTATGTGGGTCAAATGATGATACCATGCGAAGTTTCAACCTTTTCACAGTTCATTTGAAATGTTGTTCAATTTCAGGGTCTTATAGCTCAAAATAATCAGTAAATGCATGAAAAATAACAAATGAAGTCAGAAAGGGTTGAAAATTGATGATGTGGCTTTGTATGGTGCATTTTGAGCACATAAAAACTATGGAGTTCAAATAAGTTCAAAAAAATGAAATCCCTTTGTAACAGACGAGTTTCTGTATGAAACCCTGATTTTCGAAAGAGATTGTCCGTTTTGTACACGAAGTGCATCTACTTTTTGCCGTAACCCTCTCTACTTTCTTTCACATGATATGTGGGTCAAATGATGATACCATGCCAACTTTCAACCTTTTCAGAGTTCATTTGAAATGCTTTTCAATTTCAGGGTCTTATAGCTCAAAATAACCAGTAAATGCATGAAAAATAACAAATGAAGTCAGAAAGGGTTGAAAATTGATGATGTGGCTTTGAATGGTGCATTTTGAGAACAGAAAAACTATGGAGTTCAAATAAGTTCATAAAATGAAATCCCTTTGTAACAAACGAGTTTCCGTATGAAACCCTGATACTTCGAAAGAGATTGTCCGTTTTGTACACGAAGTGCATCCAGTTTTTGCCGTAACCCTCTCTATTTTTTTGCACATGCTATGTGGCTCAAATGATGATACCATGCCAACTTTCAACCTTTTCAGAGTTCATTTGAAATGCTTTTCAATTTCAGGGTCTTATAGCTCAAAATAATTAGTAAATGCATGAAAATAACAAATAAAGTCACAAAGGGTTGAAAATTGATGATGAATGGTGCATTTTGAGCACAGAAAAACTATGGAGTTCAAATAAGTT
>NW_025244635.1:1277-2738 GCF_018294505.1 Triticum aestivum
TGAGTCAAATGATGATACCATACCAACTTTCAACCTTTTCAGAGTTTATTTGAAATGCTTTTCAATTTCAGGGACTTATAGCTCAAAATAACCAGTAAATGCATGAAAAATAACAAATGAAGTCGGAAAGGGTTGAAAATTGATGATGTGGCTTTGCATGGTGCATTTTGAGCACATAAAAACTATGGAGTTCAAATAAGTTCAAAAAATTAAATCCCTTTGTAACAGACGAGTTTCCGTATGAAACCCTGATACTTCGAAAGAGATTGTCCGTTTTGTACACGAAGTGCATCTACTTTTTGCCGTAACCCTCTCTACTTTCTTTCACATGATATGTGGGTCAAATGATGATACCATGTCAACTTTCAACCTTTTCAGAGTTCATTTGAAATGCTTTTCAATATCAGGGCCTTATAGCTCAAAATAACCAGTAAATGCATGAAAAATAACAAATGAAGTCAGAAAGAGTTGAAAATTGATGATGTGGCTTTGAATGGTGCATTTTGAGCACAGAAGAACTATGGAGTTCAAATAAGTTCATAAAATGAAATCCCTTTGTAACAAACGAGTTTCCGTATGAAACCCTGATACTTCGAAAGAGATTGTCCGTTTTGTACACGAAGTGCATCCAGTTTTTGCCGTAACCCTCTCTATTTTTTTGCACATGCTATGTGGCTCAAATGATGATACCATGCCAACTTTCAACCTTTTCAGAGTTCATTTGAAATGCTTTTCAATTTCAGGGTCTTATAGCTCAAAATAATTAGTAAATGCATGAAAATAACAAATAAAGTCACAAAGGGTTGAAAATTGATGATGAATGGTGCATTTTGAGCACAGAAAAACTATGGAGTTCAAATAAGTTCAAAAAAAAATGAAATCCCTTTGTAACCAACGAGTTTCCGTATGAAACCCTGATACTTCGAAAGAGATTTTCCGTTTTGTACACGAAGTGCATCCAGTTTTTGCTGTAAACCTCTCTACTTTCTTGCACATGCTATGTGGGTCAAATGATGATACCATGCCAAGTTTCAACCTTTTCACAGTTCATTTGAAATGCTTTTCAATTTCAGGGTCTTATAGCTCAAAATAATCAGTAAATGCATGAAAAATAACAAATGAAGTCAGAAAGGGTTGAAAATTGATGATGTGGCTTTGCATGGTGCATTTTGAGCACATAAAAACTATGGAGTTCAAATAAGTTCAAAAAAATGAAATCCCTTTGTAACAGACGAGTTTCCGTATGAAACCCTGATACTTCGAAAGAGATTGTCCGTTTTGTACACGAAGTGCATCTACTTTTTGCCGTAACCCTCTCTACTTTCTTTCACATGATATGTGAGTCAAATGATGATACCATACCAACTTTCAACCTTTTCAGAGTTTATTTGAAATGCTTTTCAATTTCAGGGACTTATAGCTCAAAATAACCAGTAAATGCATGAAAAATAACAAATGAAG
>NW_025244636.1:0-2738 GCF_018294505.1 Triticum aestivum
ATATATATATATATATATATATATATATATATATATATGCGGTTCTATACGTACGAGAAAAATCTATTTATATATACGCATAACGTGTACAATTTGTAGTATCGTGAAATACCAGCAAACAAAAAAAATGTAATGGAAAATAAAAAAAACACCCAAACATTTAGTACCGGTTGGTGTTACCAACCAGTACTAAAGCCCCTACGCGCACCCGGTCATGCCTCGTGCCACGTGTTCGCACTTTAGCGCCGGTTCGTGATGAACCGGTACTAAAGGGGGGGGACCTTTAGTCCCCACTCTTTAGTGCCGATTGTAGAACCGGTACTAAAGGCCGTTATGAACCGGCACTAAAGGCCGGTTCTGCACTAGTGTGTGCACGTGGTTGAGAATCCATTGATTCACTCAGCAGGATCACTGTCAGCCACAAGTATCAATCACTCTTCTGATTAGTATTTCAGTCACGGTGGTGTACCTACACAGCTTTGCTGATTGATAGCCCTGTTGTACCCACAAGCTAGCAGCGGACTAACAATTTGTACTGAATTAATTGATGTACCTAGAGGAAATAAACAGTAAACTAGAGACCCAGATCATTGTTGGGAATGATGGTGATTGTCGCTGTGTGAGTACAGTTTCTTATTGCCTTGTGTCAATGAACCCACTGATCTGAAGTCAGTCCTTAATGTGTGGATGGTTGTGTTGTTTTGCAGGTTATTGGCACCAAGGTACTGCTACTACTATAGTGCTGCTGCTGTTGTTCCTTTCAGGTACTGCTACTGTTGTTGTTTCTTTTAGTATTGTTGTTGTTGTTGCTTCTCAGTATGGCTGCTGCTGTTGCTTCTCAATAATGTTGCTATTGTTTCTTCTCCGTTCAAGTCAAAACTGATGCTATTGTTGCTTCTTAGTACTGTTGTTGTTTACCTCCTGCCGTTTCAAATTGCTGTTACTGCTATTTCCCTCCTACTATTGTTCCAGTCAACTGCTGCTTCCCTCCTGCTGTTTCAAATTGCTGCTACTGCTGTTTAAGCCAAAACTTAGAGCCCCTAAAATTATTGCTGTTGTTTCAAATTGCTCAATTATAACCATTTTGCGTTTCATGTTTCGTTGCGAGCATCAAGACGAAGAAGTCGGAAGAAGCATAGTTCAAGCTCATCGGAGCTAGTTCAAGGAGTAATGAAGCCCTTGATGCTGATCCGTATTGGAACAAATTGAAGCACGAACTGTGACATATAGAGCTTGTTATACTGTAGAGCTTGATGCTCATCGGCTCATGTGACATATTGTACACCTGTAGAGCTTATTATACTGTGATCGCATTTGTATGTGTTGATATAACAGATTGTTGCTTCTTGTTATTTGAAGTATTACACCTGTTTTCTGTCTAATTTGATTTAAATATTGGATGTTTAATTATTGGCATATTGAAATCTGAGGAACATGACCATGACAACAAGGACCCACAAACCAGAATCGGACATTTGGGACCCGCTTATCAGAATCTGACGATTGGGACCCATTTGAAAAAGGAAAAAAGGGCCACAACCCAAAAATAAAAAGGCTGAATTATAGGGCTTGGCCCGTGTAGCTTACCCAAATTGAAAGTAAAAACAACAACCAATGGGTTGAATTAATGGGCTCGGCCCATATAAACACCCAATTGGACCGGGCCGATTCTAATTTTTGACCTTTTCAATTGGTCGTAATATTGCCACGTCAGATTGCCACGTCGGATCCGACGTGGCCTGGGCAGACAGCTAGTGACCAAAACAAAACAGTAGGCTTATTTTGGTCGTAAATGTCTACGACCTTCTCACAGAGAAGGTCAAAAATGTCAGTTTACGACGGTCAGCTTTTGACCTTCTCGTTTTGGTTACAAAAAGGTCACAAATAGAAAACTATGACCATTCAGTGACCAATAGTGGTGGTCACAAGTTGACATATTTTTTGTACCGGAGCTCCGGCGCCCGCCCGCCGTGACGCCCCCCCCCCCTGCCCCAGCTCCGGCGCCCTGCTCGCCGTGCCTGTCCCGTCCCGTGCGCGCCTGCTTCAGTGGGTGGGGGATGGGAGAGTGTGAGCACGTGGGTGGGCCTGCAGAAAAGTGAGGGAGAGAGAGAGAGGAGAGAGGCAGTTGAGACACTGAAAGTGGGCCATTTGCATGCAAAATAAGAGTGCCGACGTCCCCAGCTGCCTCCCGGGGGCTGGGTTTCGCCCGCGCGCGCCGGCCGTATTTTTCGTCTAATCCGGCGAAAAGTGAGGTCCTGGGGTCCCGAGTGGGACGTTTTTTGCTCGCCGGCGCTCAAAAAGTGGCCTGGGGAGGCATCTTGGGGGCGCTAGTGGAGATGCTCTAAGCAATTATGGAGATTAACAATGATGGAGGAAACTAGAGAAATTTTGTTGGGATGTAGGAACCCCATGGAAATCTTAGCCTCCCTGTTAGGCATGGAATCAGAGAGATGTATTAAGGCCTGCACCATACTTTGGCTGTGGTGGCACGAAAGAAATAAAGCAAATGCAGGTGAACTGAGGAGAAAAATGTAGCAACTATTGCACATTAATTCTGTAGAGGTACACACCTAGGAATTTCACGAATACTATAGGAAGAAGAAGACCCATAATTTGTCATCAACAGAGCAGAGGAAATGGACACCACCGCCTATGGCAACCCTCAAAATTAAGTTGATGCAGCTTTCAAAGAGGGGTGTGCCAAAGGTGGCTCGGGCTTCGTGGTAAGGAATGATGAA
>NW_025244637.1:0-2738 GCF_018294505.1 Triticum aestivum
CGGCGGGGGTCCGGGAGGCCGCGCGGCGGCGGGGATTCCAGGAGGCCGCGCGAGCCCCGGCGGGTCACGCGGCGGCGGGGTGGTCCGTATGGCGATGGGATCAGGGGATCTGGGGAACGTGGCCCAGTGGATCGAGCAGTTCGGGTCGGGGTGTTTTTTTTGTCGTTGCGTTCAGGGAATCCGGGAACGTCTTCGCGGCTCCTTGTAAGGGAGTTGTGATCAAACTAACTATTTTAATTCTGAGATTAGAATAGTGTTACTATATATATATAGCAAAAGAGCCCATGCGTTGCAACGGAAGAAAAAACATAACACACGCTCTTAACCCAACAACCATCACTCAATATGTCCATCTCCTTTATTTTTGCGAGGCATCTGCCTTGTGACCATGAGGTCATGGGTTCAAGTCCTGGAAACAGCCTCTTACAGAAATGTAGGGAAAGGCTGCGTACTATAGACCCAAAGTGGTCGGACCCTTCCCTGGACCCTGCGCAAGCGGGAGCTACATGCACCAGGTTGCCCTTTTTATCATATTTGTGTTGCCACTTATCCTCCTTCTCACCCTCGCCGACGATGGCCTCGGTATTCACACAAAACAACACAAAACGTGTTTGAATATGGTTAATCCTAAGGCGTCTCTCTCTCTCTCTCTCTCTCTCGTGATGAGAAATCGGTTGTTTTCCCCTGCGACATTTTTCAGAGGTATGCATGTGTAGTTATCGATATTTTCTTTTCCTTATATGATTATAGTGGGGTGTTTATTTGCAATCCGGATCGCCGCCGGTACGAAAGAAAAACGGATCTTGCGCTAGAAATTATAAGTTTGCTTCCAAAACAATACTTTAAAAATATTTAACAGGTAAAATTAACATCATATTTATATTTCACATATTTTTCTAATAAAATTTCATATATAATATGTTAAAATCGAAGTTACGGTTTAAAAGATACGGATAATTTAGAAAACCATTTGTTTGATTTAAATATATTCTAAAATAATACTTAAAAATACTTAATAGGTAAAAATAATCTCATATTCATATTCTACATATTTTTCTAATCAAATTTCATATATAACGTGTTCAAATCGGAATTACGGTTTAAAAGATATGGATGATTTAAAAAAGTATTTGTTTGACTTAAATATGGTCCGCGGATGAATTACCTAAAATGTCAGGGGGATTTTCGAAAAACGTAAAATAACGGTCTGGTGTGACTTAAATCAGGATGGCGGGTTGATTTTAAGAAAACACGGGGACTTTTGTGTAAAATACAAAAAAACAATTCGTTTTGACTTAAAGCAGGACTGCGGATTGAATTATCTGAAATAAATGGACTTTTCTAAAAAGTGCCATGACGGACGAAAGAAACCCAATTTGCTTTATTATTAGGTAAAGATATAAACATGCATGAACTTGTAGATAACTGAATTCAATAAAGTTTGTGGGGTTGTACCTTCATTAATTTACATAAAAGTGGGGGTCTGAGTAGAAGGCATCATTAAAATGAACTAATACCACGTGTAAGGTCGAGAAGTGCTCAACGGGCTTGCTCAGCCAACGGACTAGCATTCTAAGTAGTGCGGAACCTTTGTGACGAATAGTCCTATTTGTGAAGCAAGTGCCATGTTAAAGTTGTGTACTATTGGATATTTAAACATCACACCACATCTTTGATACAAATATTTGGGCCATATGCAGGTGGGTGTGCTTTTTCAACCCTCTGTCCTGCGGTTTTCGACGATGCACCCATCTGTGGGGCTCGCTTGGTCTATGGCTTTACCGGCGTTGAGAAGGGATAGACCATGGTGAAATCCTATCGATTTGTGTTAGGATGGGCCATAGTGACGTGTCAAACCAAGTTTGATCATGCGCCCATCCATGGGGCCCGCTTGGTCTACGGCTTTGACCGGCCTTGAGAGGGGGTAGACGATGATGAATTCCTCTTGGTTTGTTTTAGGGTGGTTATATTGGCATGCCAAACTAAGATTGATCAGTTGCCTTCACAAGATTCTCTCCCACCGACTCGAAGTGCAGGACTAGCACTCTAAGTAGTGTGGAACTTTCGTGCCAGATAGTCCAATAGGTCATAGGAATTTCCTCTTGGTCCGGTAACAACGTTTAACACACACAAATAAGATTATCTAGATGGAATCAATCCTTTTGAAGAAAACCTAGGGGGTAGACGTTTCTGGGCTTGCCGAACAAGGATTTAGTCAAATTGTGTTAATAAGGGTCAAACAACTTATCCTTTTGCGTGTGATCAAATATGGGTACACTAGGGGGTGTGAAGAGTACAAGGAAATACCACACAATTTTTAAGTGCCTAATGGTGGTAATTAACTAGAGAAAGATCGTGAAATTGTGGCAAAGGGCGATGGAAACTAGCCCAGAAAAAGAAGAAATAAAATGCATAAGTAAATATGAATGCAAAGCACCACATGAAAGATCATTTTTGTTGAGTATATTGTGTACGTGTATATGTGTGTGTAGGGCTCACCTCTTGTTTCCTTGTATAGTTGAGGTTGTGGCCCACCTCTGTACTTATATATACGTGCCTGGTGCACCGATCAATACATCGAGATTGCACAGCCCATAACTTGTCCTTCTACATGGTATCTATCGCAGCACGATCCTAACCCTAGCCGCCGCCGCCGCGCCTCCGCCGCCGCCGCCGCCTCTTCACACCGCCGTCACCAGCCGCCGCCGCCGCCGCCCTCCTTCCGGCCGCCGCCACCG
>NW_025244638.1:0-2737 GCF_018294505.1 Triticum aestivum
GACGTTGGGATCCTCTTGAGCTTCTTCGGCAGAGATACAGTTGACATGGCCACGTGTAGCGGTGGCCGGCTTGGCGTGGAACACTTTCCCTGTCGGCTTGCCACGGCCAACAACTTTAGCAGATTGGTTGGGGTTGGTCTGGGGACACTCGCGCATATAGTGGCCAGATTCCCCACACTTAAAGCAAGTCACGGAACTGGTACGTGGAGGAGCATTGTTGGTTGGACCACCATAGGGCTTGGCTGGTGCCGACTGTTGAACGGGGCGAGGCGCCTGGATGGATGGCCTCAGTGTGAACCTGGGTGGTAGGGCAGTGTTGGGCACCCACACGCGGCGCTTCTGAGGGCCAGCACCGGATGAGGAACCCACGTCACGGCCATGCTTGCGTGTTGCGTCATAATCAGACTGACTAGTCTCAGCACTGATGGCCTTGTTAACAAGCTTCTGAAAAGATGTGCACTCATGCAGACGGAGGTCGCGGTGAAGCTCAGGACTAAGTCCCTTACGGAACCTTGCTTGCTTCTTGGCATCAGTAGAAACTTCCTCAGTGGCATATCATGCGAGGTTACCGAACTCCCTGCTGTAGGCATCCACAGAGAGTCGGCCTTGAGTGAAACTGCAAAATTCCTCACGTTTACGGTCCATGAGACCCTCCGGAATGTGATGTTCACGGAAAGCCTCGCTGAATTCAGCCCAAGTAGTGACATGGCCCGCTGGGCGCATAGCTCCATAATTCTCCCACCATAGACTGGCGGGGCCTTCAAGATGATATGCAGCAAAGGTGACCTTGTCAGCCTCAGCTACCAGCGCGGAACGCAGTTTGTGAGAGATACTGCGAAGCCAGTCATCAGCGTCGAGAGGCTCGACGGATTGGTGGAACGTGGGTGGATGTAACTTGATGAAATCACTGAGTGACACCAAGTTATTTCTCTGATGGTGTGCGGTGTTCTGCTCAATACGCTCCAACAAACGGTTGGTCTCCCGCTTGTTTCTCTCGGCTTCCAGCATAACTTCGGCTAGGGAAGGAGGATGAGGCAGATTTGCATTCCTGACTTCACTGCCTTCGGCCTGCTCTTGAGGAGCAGGGTTATTGCGCATGTTGACCATCCTAGGTAAACAAGACAATAATTTAGTCAGAATGATAAGATTCCGACATAGGATACAAAATGTAAGGAATAACTCGGAATGCAAGATGATCATCCGTATGACATGGTAGATACATAAACTGCTTCTTTTATTCCATCGTCATACACACCATACAAGGTTTAGTACAAGACCAAACAAGGTACTATTACGGTGAAAAGAGGATTACATCTCATCGGAGGCATCCCAAGCTCCTATACATTATTTTTCTACACCTCCGGAAGGTGGTACAAACTAGGTCATATCCCACGAGTCACGCAGGAC
The DNA here is from genome assembly GCF_018294505.1 of Triticum aestivum. Taxonomy (NCBI): domain Eukaryota; kingdom Viridiplantae; phylum Streptophyta; class Magnoliopsida; order Poales; family Poaceae; genus Triticum; species Triticum aestivum. Next base: position 1,408 of record NW_025244638.1, read on the forward strand.
GATAGACGACACAGCTAGTACGAACTAGTGATACTACCACTAACTCAGACCGATCCGTAGTAGTCCTCGTAGAAGTCACCTCCATAGCCTGGAAGCTCAACATGATCATCCGGGAACAGACGATCTCGCGGAGCTTGTGGACCATAGGGGCTAGGATGAGGTCTTGGACCAACAGACGGTGGCCTGCGGGGACCACGAGGTGGGGTGATGCCTCCTACATCACGCCAACCCATCACGTCTGGCAGAGCAGATCTCACAGGATAGAGATCGCGCATATCCGAATATCCAGCTTGCACCGCCGGTGCAAACCGAGTCAACGTGGCCCAATGGTCAGCACAGGTATTGAAGAGCTCTAGCCTCAAGGCCCGATTTTCACGGTCCTTATCCTCGAGCATCTTAGCAGTGGTGCGAGTCCGTGAATCCTCCCGAGTGGGGTCAGCATAGATAGCCTGGAGATACCCTTGTGCTCCCGGAAGTGATCCTGGCATATACCGGAAATCAGAGTCCCGAAATAGGCCAGACCTGACTCGCATGATGGTCATCATAGAGTAGGCGGCATCCTGCACGGCCATCTCAATAGTAACCCCTAGTCCATAGGAGCAGTGAAGGGGCTCGGTGGATCCAGGATAAGATGGAAATATCCTGACAGTGCAGAGATACTGGCTTTGATTAAAGTCTCGAAATTGCTCCTCGACCGTGTACTCAGGATACCAACGGTATCCAGCCTCAGTCATTACCCTGACCAACATGGCGGTATGGCCGGGTACATCTAGGCATCGAGTCAGGCGAACCACTTGATTGAGGTCGCGAGTGGCCATCTGAAAACACAATCATAATGCAAAGGCATTAGAATTTCTAGCAGAATTTCGGCAGCATAACAGCTGTAAATGCTCAAGAAGGGTTTTGAGACATTTGACAAAGGATTTCATACACACTCAACAACATCATATCAAGTTCTGAGTCCATCCTAGCAACATAATGTGGTAGTAGAACTGAACTAGGCTTGTATCCATCAAACCTATAAGGTACTACTGATTAGTAACACGTGAACCTGATAGAGAGAAAAGATCCTAATTCCTTAACCCCCGATGGAAGAATAGACTGACTCAGATCAGAATGTCATACGATAAAGGAGTAAAAAGAGCCTTACGTTCCAACCCACAAACAATTCCCCTACATATAACTAAAGAATTTCTAGACTCAACATCGACCGGTTTGGCTTGGAGAACCTACAGGCAGTCCGGCTCTGATGCCAACGCTATCAGGACCCCGACTCGATGCCACATAGGTCTAGCATGTAACACCTCATATTACTTTGCGGCCTCACGCA
>NW_025244639.1:0-2737 GCF_018294505.1 Triticum aestivum
ATTGGGGCGCTATCCACGCCTTCATCGGACATAATCTGGAACTTCGCTCGAAGCGGCGTAGGTCTTTAAGGACCCGAAAGGACCTCGCGAACAGCGACCAGTCTCTCGCCTTATCGTGCCGGTCAGTTTTAGCTTTCTCCACTGAGGCATTAACCCGGCTGAACCGGGGCGCAATCGCAGTGGTTCTCCCAGTGCTACCTTAGCCAATAGAACGGAACGTAAGGTGCCGAACATGGGAGCCGGGCAAACCCAACTATTGACCCAAGGCAGGATTCGGAGCTGATTCATATAATGCTATAAGTTCGGGGTGCCGCACTTGTGAAAGTGTGCAGACTTTATCACACCATAAAGCGGAGGACATAAGCCCCTGGTGTGTTTGGCCGTACCAAGATGCACGGGTGCAACATGTTGTAAATAAACATATATATATAAAGTAATGCAATTAAAGGCAAAAAGTGCTGCATTTTATTCGATAAGATATGCTATCAGTGCGGAATGATACAAATAGTGCGGAAAGCAAGGGATTGGACGAATTAAAGGCGTCTCCCTCCAGGGGTAGGCCGCGGAATGTTGTATTTAACAAATTTAATGCTCGTGATGGAGACCACCTGAGTGTTCGTCGCGGCCTTTGTCCTTCCCTGGCTGTTGCATCATGAGTTCGGCAGGTTCGCCGCCGGACTGAGTTCTGTATAAAAAAGAGAAAAATAAAACAAAAAAGAGCGACACACTTGGGAGCCCCTGGTGTGGTCGAACCGCACTCTGGGTCTGTTGTGGTTATGCCCTTCCCCCTATGCCCATGGTATCTCCAGGGCGTCATTATGTACGCGGAGAGTTTGTCTTGCAATTTCGCGAGGGCTGGGGTTGGGGCCGCATTGCTACGCGGGCACAGAACGTGCCAGGCGGTCTTGGTTGGTGTTGCTCCGGGCGCGTTTGGTTGTGTCCGGTCGTTTAACGGCCGGACTCGAGAATTGCCTTAAAAGGTTGCTCTGTACTTCTGCCGCGAGAGCCGCTATATGTTCCTCCGTTCGGAGGGAGCGTTCCGTGTTTCCATTGACCGTGATGACTCCACGAGGGCCTGGCATATTGAGCTTAAGGTATGCATAATGCGGCACCGCGTTGAGTTTTGCAAACGCGGTTCGTCCGAGCAGAGCGTGATAGCCGCTGCGGAACGGGACTATGTCGAAGATTAACTCCTCGCTTCGGAAATTATCCGGGGATCCGAAGACCACTTCCAGTGTAACTGAGCCTGTACAATTGGCCTCGACACCTGGTATGACGCCTTTGAAGGTCGTCGTTGTAGGTTTAATCCTTGAAGGGTCTATGCCCATCTTGCGCACTGTATCCTGATAAAGCAGGTTCAGGCTACTGCCGCCGTCCATCAGGACTCTCGTGAGGTGAAATCCATCAACGATTGGGTCTAAAACCAATGCGGAGAATCCGCCATGGCGGATACTGGTCGGATGGTCTCTTCGATCGAAAGTGATCGGGCAAGAGGACCATGGGTTGAATTTTGGGGCGACTGGCTCCATCGCGTATACGTCCCTTAGTGCACACTTCCGCTCCCGCTTGGGAATATGCATTGCGTATATCATGTTTACCGTCCGAACTTGAGGGGGAAATCCCTTTTGTCCTCTGTTGTTTGGCGGCCGGGTCTCTTCCTCGTCATCGCTGTGTAGCCCCTTGTCACTGTTTTCGGCGATTAACTTGCATGCCTGCTTGAATACCCAACAATATCTGTTGGTATGGTTGGCCGGCTTTTTGGGGGTTCCATGTATTTGACAAGAGCGATCGAGTATTCGGTCCAAATTGGACGGGCCCGGAGTGGATCTTTTGAATGGCTTCTTCCGTTGACCGGGTTTGGAGCCTCGGAATCCGGCGTTAACTGCCGTATCCTCATTGTTGTCGCCGTTAATGCGGCGTTTGTTTTTGTTTCGACGCAACCTGCCATTGTGGTCCTTGATATCCGGACTGCCAGCGTTTTTGCTGAGGTTGTTACTGCGAGCGAGCCAGCTATCCTCTCCCGCACAAAAGCGGGTCATGAGGGAAGTGAGGGCTGCCATGGATTTCGGCTTCTCCTGTCCTAGGTGCCGGGCCAGCCACTCATCGCGGATGTTATGTTTGAAGGCAGCGAGTGCCTCTGCATCCGGATAGTCGATGATTTGATTTTTGTTTGTTAAGAACCGTGTCCAGAATTGCCTGGCCGATTTGTCTGGCTGCTGGATTATGTGGCTTGGTCATCTGCGTCCGGTGGTCGCACGTACGTGCCCTGGAAGTTGTCGAGGAATGCGGCTTCCAGGTCTTGCCAGCATCCAATTGACTCTGCGGGCAGGCTGTTGAGCCAATGCCGAGCTGGTCCTTTAAGCTTGAGCGGGAGATATTTGATGGCGTGAAGATCGTCGCCGCGGGCCATGTGTATATGGAGGAGATAATCCTCAATCCAAACCGCGAGGTCTGTTGTGCCATCGTAGGATTCAATATTAACGGGTTTGAACCCTTCAGGGATTTGATGATCCATTACTTTGTCAGTGAAGCATAGAGGGTGTGCAGCGCCTCTGTATTGAGCAATATCGCGACGTAGCTCGAGAGAGCGTTGTCTTCTGTGTTCGGCCCGGCCGGAGTATTTGTATCCGGTGCGACGGTATTCGTCGTGGGTCGTGGGGCGTCCATGTGATCCATAGATAGATCTGGATTGTCTAGCCTTGTCCTCCAATATATCTTGCAAGTCCGGTGCATTCCC
>NW_025244640.1:0-2737 GCF_018294505.1 Triticum aestivum
AAAAAAAATAAAAAAAGGAAAGGCCAAAGAAGCCTAAATAAAAAAAGGGGCCAAAGAAGCCCACCCAAAAAAAATAAAAAGAAAAAGAAGACAAAAAATAAATGGGGCAATGTTACTATCCTTTTACCACACTTGTGCTTCAGAGTAGCACCATGTTCTTCATATAGAGAGTATCCTATGTTGTCACTTTCATATACTAGTGGGAATTTTTCATTATAGAACATGGCTTGTATATTCCAACGATGGGCTTCCTCAAATGCCCTAGGTCTTCATGAGCAAGCAAGTTGGATGCACACCCACTTAGTTTTCAGTTTGAGCTTTCATACACTTATAGCTCTTAGTGCATCCGTTGCATGGCAATCCCTACTCCTCGCATTGACATCAATTGATGGGCATCTACATAGCCCGTTGATTAGCCGCGTCGATGTGAGACTTTCTCCCCTTTTGTCTTCTGCATATAAACCTCCACCATCATATTCTATTCCACCTATAGTGCTATATCCATGGCTTGCGCTCATGTATTGCGTGAGGGTTGAAAAAGCTGAACCGCATTAAAAAGTATGAACCAATTGCTCGGCTTGTCATCGGGGTTGTGCATGATGGGAGCATTTTGTGTGACGAGAATGAAGCATGGCCAAACTATATGATTTTGTAGGGATAAGCTTGCTTTCGCTTTGTTATTTTGAAAACACATGATTCCTTTATTAGTACGCTCGAAGTATTATTGTTTTTATGTCAAACGATAGACTATTGCTTTGAATCACTCGTGTCTCAATATTCATGCCATGATTAGATACATGATCAAGATTATGCTAGGTAGCATTCCACATCAAAAATTATCTTTTTTATCATTTACCTACTCGAGGACGAGCAGGAATTAAGCTTGGTGATGCTGATACGTCTCCGTCGTATCTATAATTTCGGATTGTTTCATGCCAATATTATTCAACTTTCATATACTTTTGGCAACTTTTTATATTATTTTTGGGACTAACATATTGATCCAGTGCCCAGTGCCAGTTCCTGTTTGTTGCATGTTTTATGTTTCGCAGAAAACCCATATCAAACGGAGTCCAAACGGGATAAAAACGAACGAAGAATTATTTTGGAATACTTATGATTTTTGGGAAGTAAAATCAACGCGAGACGGTGCCCGAGGGGGCCAGGAGAGAGGGGGTGCGCCCCAGGGAGGCGGGCGCGCCCTGGGCACTCCGTAAGGCGGTTGAGGCTCTTCTTTTGCCGCCTAATTTTATGAGAAAAATCTGAGCGAAAGATTCACCCCAATCAGAGTTACGGATCTCCGGATATAAAAGAAACTGTGAAGGGGAAGGATCTGAAAACACAGAAACAGAGAGAGACAGAGAGATAGATCCAATCTCGGAGGGGCTCTTGCCCCTCCCACACCATGGGAGCCAAGGACCAGAGGCGAAACCCTTCTCCCATCTAGGGAGAAGGTCAAGGAAGAAGAAGAAGAAGAAGAAGAAGGGGGCTCTCTCCCCCTTGCTTTCGATGGCGCCGGAGCGCTGCCGAGGGCCATCATCATCACCGCAATCTTCACCAACACCTCCGCCATCTTCACCAACATCTCCATCACCTTCCCCCCATCTATATTCAGTGGTCCACTCTCCCGCAACCCGATGTACCCTCTACTTGAACATGGTGCTTTATGCTTCATATTATTATCCAATGATGTGTTGCCAACCTATGATGTCTGAGTAGTTTTTCGTTGTCCTATCGGTGATTGATGAATTGTTATGGTTTGTTTGAGTTGCATGTTTTATTATTGGTGCTGTCCTATGGTGCTCTCCATGTCGCGCAAGTGTGAAGGATCCCCGCTGTAGGGTTTGCAATATGTTTATGATTTGCTTATGCTGGGTGGCGTGAGTGACAGAAGCACAGACCCAAGTAAGTAGGTTGTTTGCGTATGGGATAAAGGGGACTTGATACTTTAATGCTATGGTTGGGTTTTACCTTAATGATCTTTAGTAGTTGCGGATGCTTGCTAGAGTTCCAATCATAAGTGCATATGATCCAAGAAGAGAAAGTATGTTAGCTTATGCCTCTCCCTCAAATAGAATTGCAATAGTGATTACCGGTCTAGTAACGTAGTCAATTGCATAGGGGAAATTTCACAACTCCTACCACCACTTTTCCACACTCGCTATATTTACTTTATTGCATATTTATTTAAAGAGCCCCTACTTTTTATTTATGTGCTCTTTATTATCTTGCAAAACTATCCTATCACACCTACAAAGTACTTCTAGTTTCATACTTGTTCTAGGTAAAGCAAACACTAAGCATGCGTAGAGTTGTATCGGTGGTCGATAGAACTTGAGGGAATATTTGTTCTACCTTTAGCTCCTCGTTGGGTTCGACACTCTTACTTATCGGAAGAGGCTACAATTGATCCTGTATACTTGCGGGTTATCAGCGCCCCCTCCCCCTCTAGTCCGAATTGGACAAGGAGGGGGGCGGCGCCCCCCTTTCCTTCCCCCCTCTCTCCTCCTTCCCCCTTCTCCTACTACTACTGGGAAAGGAGGAGTCGTACTCCCGGTGGGAGTAGGACTCCCCCCTTGGCACGCCCACCTCCTGGCCGGCCGCCTCCCCCTAGCACCTTTATATATGGGGGCGGGCGGCACCCCAAGACACACAAATTGATCATTGATCTTGATGAGGACATCAATACAATTGTTACACCCACAGCCCCTGCTGCTATACATACTGGACCAATTAC
>NW_025244641.1:0-2737 GCF_018294505.1 Triticum aestivum
CTGAGAGAATTAGGCCCTGTTTGGTTCATAAGTCCTAGGACTTTTTCTAGTCCCAACTAAAAAGTCCCTAGTCCCTAAAAAATCCCTCCCTGTCTGTTTCCAGAGACTAAAAAGTCCCTAGTCCCTTCCTAGAGGTTATTAAATGACCATGTTGCCCCTAGTATATAGAAAAATAACAATTAATAAACAACACCATGGGGTGGCGAGCCAATGAATGCATGGAGGGGCATTGTTGGAAAAGTCCCAAAACGTCCCAAAAAGACTCTCCTTGAGAGTCTTCTTCATTTACTCCCAAATGCCTAGTTTAGTCCCTAAAAAGTTCCTCCTGTTTGGTAAAAAAGTCCCTAAGAGGGACTTTTTCTAGTCCCTACACAAAAAAGTCTGGAAACAAACACCCCCTTAGAGAGAAAGGTGAGAGATTGGGCGATTGGGCTGGAGCCATGGAAAGGATTGTAAAGATCACGGGGACCTGAGATATTGAGAGAGAGAGAGAGTGGTTTAGCGATTCTGGGAGCCAAGGAGATCTGTTCGTTTTTAGATGATTTAAAAAAAAGACGCGTGATTTTTTTTTTGTGAATTGATCTACACCGTAAAAATTTGGTCCCACAAGATTAACGGCTCGTAAAATCTAATTAACATGGAAATTTTTAGGAAGTCACAAATTAGTATAGGTATAGATGTTGGAGACGTATCAGCGAGCATCAAGTTTCTACCACTGCCACACGCAATTCTCATGATGTCGCTCGAACCCATGACACCACACGTCCCCCGACCTGCGTCTCACCACTCTCGGCCCCACCGCCCCACTGCCTTCGGGAGCATGACATGTGGACCAGCCACCTATCGGGTCCACATGTTATTGACTCGAAGGCAGGTGTAGTAAGACACTCAAGCTCAGTCTCATGGGCCCCGAGAGGGAAATGTAACTCGTGCGTCAGGCCTTGTGGTGCTACCGCTACACGAACTCGTGCCAAACTCGAGATTTGTGTGTTACTAGCAAGATGCCTGTGCGTTCCACGAAACATCAAGATGCATTTGTATGAGTAGTTTATCTTGTGGGAGAAAAGTATGAACGAGGGAAGGCCTTATTTGCAAATGTGGAGAGGGGTGTGGGAATCTTTTTGCAAAATTGCCATAGTTTCCTTCCATGGACATCTACGCCTCATAACGCCCCGACGTCCAGCTGTGGTAGCCTCGGCACGGCCAGGCCACCACCGGTCGGTTCAACTCGAACGAGTGAGTCACGAACACCGCCGCGACAATGGAAAACTAGGCATCTCAAACCACACCAATGCCACTTCCCTGTAGCTGAACTACGCTGGCACATGGCCGCACGCCGTTGAGCCACGCATCAACATACGATGGCAAGAACACCTACAGGCTCACTAGCTTAACTACATCGAGTACATCAAGTTCGTAAACCGATATCCGTTGAGCAGGTTGCTCCCACCCACGAGCACACGCCTATACGTATCCAGCATTCCAGCCTTGTCGCTGGGTGGTACATCCTAGAGATGGTGTAAGTGGTCGGAATCTCGAGCCCAAGTCGAGCTATGTGCCCGGGTAGATCACTGGCTCCCGCCCAAGCTCCCACCCGGCTGTCGTTGCCGTTGCACCTCTGACGATCGGGAGCAGCACCCTGCCGCTCATCCGGAGTGCGAGCCAGTATACGTCGTGTGACACTTCACAATAGTCAAGCACCTCGACATGCGTCGGCCGAGCAAAGACTTTTCTTGGCCATAAGCTCCATGGTCTCGTACAAGATCAGTGTGGTACTGCAGTCAAACATGCGGGTAAAATACTACGGGAGCACCTGCATGTGCATGGCCCAGATGCAGATGTTGGCGTGGAGGAGGTGGTACTCGCTGGCGTCGCAGCATGCTACCTGGCTTAGGCAGGCACCTGTTGCGACGCTCTGGCGTTTCCACCGACATTATCAACGCAGCTGATGATCCCAAGGAGGACGAGCAGGAAAGGAAAGGGTCTTACATGCGTGTACAGATTCATGCAGGAAATTATTTCCTGGAAATACGACCTTTGTTTACCTTTGTTTGAGGCTATAGATGACCCACACGGGGAAATCTATTATGACCATTGGATGAAAATTAGTGGTGTGGGAGTACAGATCGGAGCATGGGAGGGAAGCAGGCAAGCCTCGTCCGCTGACCTGTGCCTCACCCCTCTCGGTCCCACTGCCACTCTGCTTTCATGAGAATGACATGTGGGCCATCTGCATTTAAGGTCCACATGTTGTTGACTCATAGGCCGGTGCACTAAGCCACTGAAGCTCGGCCCCGTGGGCTTCGAAAGGGAATGTAACTCATGCGCCAGGCTCTGGTGCTCCCGTAGTAAGAACTCGTGCCAAACCCATAATTTGTTTCTTACTACTACCAATGTGCCGGCCCGTGCGTTGCAATGGATCCAAAGTATCTATTTAGTGAGTGCACTTTAAACACATTATCTATTTATTTTTCTCTAGCCTTTCCTAGCCATGCAACCAAGCCACATAAGCTTCATGGGTGGCCCCCACATCATATTATTCATGCTACGTTGACTGAAAAAAAGATAAATCACTCAAAACAAGATCTTCCCATTTTTTGTTCCTATGATGGTGTGCCGCGCACGTACCTAGTTGTATAGTGGTAGTACTAGTTGTATTACAAACTTCGTACTAGTAGGAGTAGTAGTACGGAGTGCTCCTACTCTATCAACGAGCTCCATCTGACACCAAATTTCT
>NW_025244642.1:0-2737 GCF_018294505.1 Triticum aestivum
TGAACTACATGCACATGCTCCAGCGCATATAAATTGGTTGAAAAATTGAATATGTGTCCTTGGGTGCATGCTTAGGTCCCATGCAAGAAATGGGAATGAATTTCAAACACCGGGGCACCGTTGATTGCCGGCAAAACATTGACAAGCCCGGTTTTTAAATTCTAGTAAATCCAAAACTCGTCTGAAATTCATGAAACCTGGCATGCTATCAGGGCGCGGCATCAACATGCCGTGGTACAAATTTTTTCCCATTTGGGGCAGGTTTGGGTGTGTGCTTCTCAAAAACCGGAGCTTCTCACAACAAGCATGATGGTTTTCGGTAGGGAATGTCCCACCTTTGTGGATGAAACGATATCCATTGCCTCTTATTGCTTTCAATTTTTTTCTCGTGTCAACATAGAACAACAGGAGTGTTGTGTGATTTTTTGTGATTTCTCGGGGTTCGTATGGAAATTTTTATGCATTATCTGAGTTTTCAATGCATTTTATGTGCATAATTCAAATTTGAACTACATGCACATGCTCCAGTGCATATAAATTGGTTAAAAAATCGAATATGTATCCTTTGGTGCATGCTTACGTCCCATGGAAGAAATGGGAATGAATTTCAAACACCGGGTCACCGTCGATTGCCGGCAAAACATTGAGATGCCTGATTTTTAAATTCTAGTAAATCCAAAACTCATATGAAATTCATGAAACTTGGCATGCTATCATAGAGCGGCATCAACATGCCGTGGTACAAATTTTGTCCCATTTGGGGCAGGTTTGGGTATATGCTTCTCACAAACCGGAGCTTCTCACAACAAGCATGATTGTTTTCGGTAGGGAACGTCCCACCTTGTTGGGCGAAACGACATGCATTGCCTCTTAGTGCTTTCAAATTTTTTTCTCGTGTCAACATAGAACAACAGGAGTGTTGTGTGATTTTTTGTGATTTCTCGGTGTTCTTTTGGACATTTTTGTGCATTAACTGAGTTTTCAATGCATTTTATGTGCATACTTAAAATTTGAACTACATGCACATGCTCCAGTGCATATAAATTGGTTGAAAAATCGAATCTGCGTCCTTTGGTGCATGCTTAGGTCCCATGGAAGAAATGGGAATGGATATCAAACATCGGGGAACCGTTGATTACCGGCAAAACATTGAGATGCCTGGTTTTTAAATTCTAGTAAATCCAAAACTCATCTGAAATTCATGAAACTTGGCATGCTATCATAGAGTGGCATCAACAAGCCGTGCTACAAATTTTGTCCCATTTGGGGCAGGATTGGGTATATGCTTCTCACAAACCGGAGCTTCTCACAACAAGCAAGATGGTTTTCGGTTGGGAACGTCCCACCTTTGTGGACGAAACGATATCCAGTGCCTCTTATTGCTTTCAAAAAAGTTTCTCGTGTCAACATAGAACAACAGGAGTGTTGTATGATTTCTTGTGATTTCTCGAGGTTCGTTTGGATATTTTTATGCATTAATTGAGTTTTCAATGCATTTTATGTGCATAATTCAAATTTGAACTACATGCACATGCTCCCGTGCATATAAATTGGTTGAAAAATCGAATCTGTGTCCTTTGGTGCATGCGTAGGTCCCATGCAAGAAATGGGAATGAATTTCAAACACCGGGGCACCATTCATTGCCGGCAAAAATTGAGATGCCTGGTTTTTAAATTCTAATTAATCCAAAACTCGTGTGAGATTCATGAAACTTGGCATGCTATCATGGAGCGGAATCAACATGCCGTGGTAAATTTTTTGTCCCATTTGGGGCTGGTTTGGGTATATGCTTCTCACAAACCGGAGCTTGTCACAACAAGCATGATGGTTTTCGGTAGGGAACGTCCCACCTTTGTGGACGAAACAATATCCATTGCCTCTTATTGCTTTCAATTTTTTTTCTCGTGTCAACATACAACAATATGAGTGATGTGTGATTTTTTGTGATTTCTCGGGGTTCCTTTGGACATTTTTATGCATTAACTGAGTTTTCAATGCATTTTTATGTGCATAATTCAAATTTGAACTACATGCACATGCTCCAGTGCATATAAATTGGTTGAAAAATCGAATCTGTGTCCTTTGGTGCATGCGTAGGTCCCATGCAAGAAATGGGAATGAATTTCAAACACCGGGGCACCATTCATTGCCGGCAAAAAATTGAGATGCCTGGTTTTTAAATTCTAGTAAATCCAAAACTCATCTGAAATTCATGAAACTTGGCATGCTATCATAGAGCAGCATCAACATGTCGTGGTACAAATTTTGTCCCATTTGGGGCAGGTTTGGGTATATGCTTCTCACAAACCGGAGCTTCTGACAACAAGCATGATGGTTTTCGGTAGGGAACGTCCCACCTTTGTGGACGAAACGATATCCATTGCCTATTATTGCTTTCAAATTTTTTTCTCGTGTCAACGTAGAACAACATGAGTGTTGTGTGATTTTTTGTGATTTTTCGGGGTTCGTTTGGACATTTTTATGCATTAACTGAGTTTTCAATGCATTTTATGTGCATAATTCAAATTTGAACTACATGCACATGCTCCAGTGCATATAAATTGGTTGAAAAATCAAATGTGTGTCCTTGGGTGCATGCTTAGGTCCCATGCAAGAAATGGGAATGAATTTCAAACACATTGATTGCCGGCAAAACATTGAGATGCCTGGTTTTTAAATTCTATTTAATCCAAAACTCGTCTGAAATTCATGAAACATGGCATGCTATCACGGAGC
>NW_025244643.1:0-2737 GCF_018294505.1 Triticum aestivum
GGCTTTGAATGGTGCATTTTGAGCACAGAAAAACTATGGAGTTCAAATAAGTTCAAAAAAATGAAATCCCTTTGTAACAGACAAGTTTCCGTATGAAACCCTGATACTTCGAAAGAGATTGTCCGTTTTGTACACGAAGTGCATCCAGTTTTTGCCGTAACCCTCTCTACTTTCTTGCACATGCTATGTGGGTCAAATGATGATACCATGCCACCTTTCAACCTTTTCAGAGTTCATTTGAAATGCTTTTCAATTTCAGGGTCTTATAGCTCAAAATAATTAGTAAATGCATGAAAAATAACAAATGAAGTCAGAAAGGGTTGAAAATTGATGATGTGGCTTTGAATGGTGCATTTTGAGCACAGAAAAACTATGGAGTTCAAATAAGTTCAAAAAAATTGAAACCCCTTTGTAATAGACGAGTTTCCGTATGAAACACTGATACTTCGAAAGATATTATTCGTTTTGTACACGAAGTGCAACCAGTTTTTGCCGTAACCCTCTCTACTTCTTGCACATTCTATGTGGGTCAAATGATGATACCATGCCAACTTTCAACCTTTCCAGAGTTCATTTGAAATGCTTTTCAATTTCAGGGTCATATAGCTCAAAATAATCAGTAAATGCATGAAAAATAACAAATGAAGTCAGAAAGGGTTGAAAATTGATGATGTGACTTTGAATGGTGCATTTTGAGCACAGAAAAACTATGGAGTTCAAATAAGTTCAAAAAAATTGAAATTTCTTTGTACAGACAAGTTTCCGTATGAAACCCTGATACTTCGAAAGAGATTGTCCGTTTTGTACACGAAGTGCATCCAGTTTTTGCCGTAACCCTCTCTACTTTCTTGCACATGCTATGTGGGTCAAATGATGATACCATGCCAACTTTCAACCTTTTCAGAGTTCATTTGCAATGCTTTTCAATTTCAAGGTCTTATAGCTCAAAATAATTAGTAAATGCATGAAAAATAACAAATGAAGTCAGAAAGGGTTGAAAATTGATGATGTGGCTTTGAATGGTGCATTTTGAGCACAGAAAAACTATGGAGTTCAAATAAGTTCAAAAAAATTGAAACCCCTTTGTAACAGACGAGTTTCCGTATGAAACCCTAATACTTCGAAAGAGATTGTCCGTTTTGTACATGAAGTGCATCCAGTTTTTGCCGTAACCCTCTCTACTTTCTTGCACATGCTATGTGGGTCAAATGATGATACCATGCCAACTTTCAACCTTTTCAGAGTTTATTTGAAATGCTTTTCAATTTCAGGGTCTTATAGCTCAAAATAATCAGTAAATGCATGAAAAATAACAAATGAAGTCAGAAAGGTTTGAAAATTGATGATGTGGCTTTGAATGGTGCATTTTGAGCACAGAAAAACTATGGAGTTTGAATAAGTTCAAAAAATTGAAACCCCTTTGTAACAGACGAGTTTCCGTATGACACCCTAATACTTCGAAAGAGATTGTCCGTTTTGTACACGAAGTGCATCGAGTTTTTTCCGTAACCCTCTCTACATTGTTGCACATGCTATGTGGGTCAAATGATGATACCATGCCAACTTTCAACCTTTTCAGAGTTCATTTGAAATGCTTTCCAAATTCAGGGTCTTATAGCTCAAAATAATCAGTAAATGCATGAAAAATAACAAATGAAGTCAGAAAGGGTTGAAATTGATGATGTGGCTTTGAATGGTGCATTTTGAGCAGAGAAAAACTATTGAGTTCAAATAAGTTCAAAAAAATTGAAATCCGTTTGTAAGAGACATGGATCCGTATGAAACCCTGATACTTCGAAAGAGATTGTCCGTTTTGTACACGAAGTGCATCCAGTTTTTGCCGTAACCCTCTCTACATTCTTGAACATGCTATGTGGGTCAAATGATGATACCATGCCAACTTTCAACCTTTTCAGAGTTCATTTGAAATGCTTTTCAATTTCAGGGTCTTATAGCTCAAAATAATCAGTAAATGCGTGAAAAATAAAAAAATGAAGTCAGAAAGGGTCGAAAATTGATGATGTGGCTTTGAATGGTGCATTTTGAGAACAGAAAAACTATGGAGTTCAAATAAGTTCAAAAAAAATGAAACCCCTTTGTAACAGACGAGTTTCCGTATGAAACCCTGATACTTCGAAAGAGATTGTCCGTTTTGTACACGAAGTGAATCCAATTTTTGCCGTAACCCTCTCTACTTCTTGCACATTCTATGTGGGTCAAATGATGATACCATGCCAACTTTCAACCTTTCCAGAGTTCATTTGAAATGCTTTTCAATTTCAGGGTCATATAGCTCAAAATAATCAGTAAATGCATGAAAAATAACAAATGAAGTCAGAAAGGGTTGAAAATTGATGATGTGACTTTGAATGGTGCATTTTGAGCACAGAAAAACTATGGAGTTCAAATAAGTTCAAAAAAATTGAAATCTCTTTGTAAGAGACAAGTTTCCGTATGAAACCCTGATACTTCGAAAGAGATTGTCCGTTTTGTACATGAAGTGCATCCAGTTTTTGCCGTAACCCTCTCTACTTTCTTGCACATGCTATGTGGGTCAAATGATGATACAATGCCAACTTTCAACCTTTTCAGAGTTTATTTGAAATGCTTTTCAATTTCAGGGTCTTATAGCTCAAAATAATCAGTAAATGCATGAACAATAACAAATGAAGTCAGAAAGGGTTGAAAATGGATGATGCGGCTTTGAATGGTGCATTTTGAGCACAGAAAAACTATG
>NW_025244644.1:0-2737 GCF_018294505.1 Triticum aestivum
ATATATATATATATATATATATATATATATATATATATGCGGTTCTATACGTACGAGAAAAATCTATTTATATATACGCATAACGTGTACAATTTGTAGTATCGTGAAATACCAGCAAACAAAAAAAATGTAATGGAAAATAAAAAAAACACCCAAACATTTAGTACCGGTTGGTGTTACCAACCAGTACTAAAGCCCCTACGCGCACCCGGTCATGCCTCGTGCCACGTGTTCGCACTTTAGCGCCGGTTCGTGATGAACCGGTACTAAAGGGGGGGGACCTTTAGTCCCCACTCTTTAGTGCCGATTGTAGAACCGGTACTAAAGGCCGTTATGAACCGGCACTAAAGGCCGGTTCTGCACTAGTGTGTGCACGTGGTTGAGAATCCATTGATTCACTCAGCAGGATCACTGTCAGCCACAAGTATCAATCACTCTTCTGATTAGTATTTCAGTCACGGTGGTGTACCTACACAGCTTTGCTGATTGATAGCCCTGTTGTACCCACAAGCTAGCAGCGGACTAACAATTTGTACTGAATTAATTGATGTACCTAGAGGAAATAAACAGTAAACTAGAGACCCAGATCATTGTTGGGAATGATGGTGATTGTCGCTGTGTGAGTACAGTTTCTTATTGCCTTGTGTCAATGAACCCACTGATCTGAAGTCAGTCCTTAATGTGTGGATGGTTGTGTTGTTTTGCAGGTTATTGGCACCAAGGTACTGCTACTACTATAGTGCTGCTGCTGTTGTTCCTTTCAGGTACTGCTACTGTTGTTGTTTCTTTTAGTATTGTTGTTGTTGTTGCTTCTCAGTATGGCTGCTGCTGTTGCTTCTCAATAATGTTGCTATTGTTTCTTCTCCGTTCAAGTCAAAACTGATGCTATTGTTGCTTCTTAGTACTGTTGTTGTTTACCTCCTGCCGTTTCAAATTGCTGTTACTGCTATTTCCCTCCTACTATTGTTCCAGTCAACTGCTGCTTCCCTCCTGCTGTTTCAAATTGCTGCTACTGCTGTTTAAGCCAAAACTTAGAGCCCCTAAAATTATTGCTGTTGTTTCAAATTGCTCAATTATAACCATTTTGCGTTTCATGTTTCGTTGCGAGCATCAAGACGAAGAAGTCGGAAGAAGCATAGTTCAAGCTCATCGGAGCTAGTTCAAGGAGTAATGAAGCCCTTGATGCTGATCCGTATTGGAACAAATTGAAGCACGAACTGTGACATATAGAGCTTGTTATACTGTAGAGCTTGATGCTCATCGGCTCATGTGACATATTGTACACCTGTAGAGCTTATTATACTGTGATCGCATTTGTATGTGTTGATATAACAGATTGTTGCTTCTTGTTATTTGAAGTATTACACCTGTTTTCTGTCTAATTTGATTTAAATATTGGATGTTTAATTATTGGCATATTGAAATCTGAGGAACATGACCATGACAACAAGGACCCACAAACCAGAATCGGACATTTGGGACCCGCTTATCAGAATCTGACGATTGGGACCCATTTGAAAAAGGAAAAAAGGGCCACAACCCAAAAATAAAAAGGCTGAATTATAGGGCTTGGCCCGTGTAGCTTACCCAAATTGAAAGTAAAAACAACAACCAATGGGTTGAATTAATGGGCTCGGCCCATATAAACACCCAATTGGACCGGGCCGATTCTAATTTTTGACCTTTTCAATTGGTCGTAATATTGCCACGTCAGATTGCCACGTCGGATCCGACGTGGCCTGGGCAGACAGCTAGTGACCAAAACAAAACAGTAGGCTTATTTTGGTCGTAAATGTCTACGACCTTCTCACAGAGAAGGTCAAAAATGTCAGTTTACGACGGTCAGCTTTTGACCTTCTCGTTTTGGTTACAAAAAGGTCACAAATAGAAAACTATGACCATTCAGTGACCAATAGTGGTGGTCACAAGTTGACATATTTCTTGTACCGGAGCTCCGGCGCCCGCCCGCCGTGACGCCCCCCCCCCTGCCCCAGCTCCGGCGCCCTGCTCGCCGTGCCTGTCCCGTCCCGTGCGCGCCTGCTTCAGTGGGTGGGGGATGGGAGAGTGTGAGCACGTGGGTGGGCCTGCAGAAAAGTGAGGGAGAGAGAGAGAGGAGAGAGGCAGTTGAGACACTGAAAGTGGGCCATTTGCATGCAAAATAAGAGTGCCGACGTCCCCAGCTGCCTCCCGGGGGCTGGGTTTCGCCCGCGCGCGCCGGCCGTATTTTTCGTCTAATCCGGCGAAAAGTGAGGTCCTGGGGTCCCGAGTGGGACGTTTTTTGCTCGCCGGCGCTCAAAAAGTGGCCTGGGGAGGCATCTTGGGGGCGCTAGTGGAGATGCTCTAAGCAATTATGGAGATTAACAATGATGGAGGAAACTAGAGAAATTTTGTTGGGATGTAGGAACCCCATGGAAATCTTAGCCTCCCTGTTAGGCATGGAATCAGAGAGATGTATTAAGGCCTGCACCATACTTTGGCTGTGGTGGCACGAAAGAAATAAAGCAAATGCAGGTGAACTGAGGAGAAAAATGTAGCAACTATTGCACATTAATTCTGTAGAGGTACACACCTAGGAATTTCACGAATACTATAGGAAGAAGAAGACCCATAATTTGTCATCAACAGAGCAGAGGAAATGGACACCACCGCCTATGGCAACCCTCAAAATTAAGTTGATGCAGCTTTCAAAGAGGGGTGTGCCAAAGGTGGCTCGGGCTTCGTGGTAAGGAATGATGAA
>NW_025244645.1:0-2737 GCF_018294505.1 Triticum aestivum
GGCTGGCCGGCATGTGTCCTTCTTCGTTCCTGTGTCTGTCCCTTCGGGGAAATGTCACGCTTTGAGTACCGGAGTCCTGTTAGCCCGCTACAGCCCGGTTTACCGGAGTCCTGCTAGCCCAGTGCTACAGCCCGGACCCACTTGCTGATGACCGACACGTTCGAAGCTGGGTCATGGATGCCTGTCCCTGTAAGTCTGTGCCACTTTGGGTTTACGACTAGTCATGTCAGCCCGGGCTCCTTATCATATGGATGCTAGCGACACTATCATATACGTGAGCCAAAAGGCGCAAACGGTCCCGGGAAAAGGTAAGACGACACCCGTGGGGATACCGTGCGTGAGGCCGCAAAGTGATATGAGGTGTTACCAGCTAGATCGATGTGACATCGAGTCGGGGTCCTGACAGCGTTGGCATCAGAGCCGGACTGCCTGTAGGTTCTCCAAGCCAAACTGGTCGATGTTGAGTCTAGAAATTCTATAGTTATATGTAGGGAATTGTTTGTGGGTTGGAACGTAAGGCTCTTTTTACTCCTTATACCTTATGACTTTCTGATCTGAGTCAGTCCATTCTTCCACCGGGGTGAAGGAATTAGGATCTGTTCTCTCTATCAGGATCACGAGTTACTAATCAGTAGTACCTTATAAGTTTGATGGTTACAAGCCTAGTTCAGTTCTACTACCACATTATGTTGCCAGAATGGTTTCAGAACTTGATATGGTGATGTTGAGTGTGTACGAAATCCTTTATCAAATGTCTCAAAATCCTTTTTGAGCATTTACAGCTGTTATGCTGCCGAAATTTTGCTAGAAATTCTAATGCCTTTGCATTATGATTATGCTTTCAGATGGCCACTCGCGACCTCAATCAAGTGGTTCGCCTGACTCGATGCCTAGATGTACCCGGCCATACTGCTAAGTTGGTCAGGGTAATGACTGAGGCTGGATACCGCTGGTATCCCGAGTACACGGTCGAAGAGCAATTCCGAGATTTTAATCAAAGCCAGTATCTCTGCACTGTCAGGATATTTCCATCTTATCCTGGATCCACCGAGCCTCTTCACTGCTCCTATGGACTCGGGGTTACTATTGAGATGGCTGTGCAGGACGCCGCCTACTCTATGATGACCATTATGCGAGTCAGATCTGGTTTATTTCGGGACTCTGATTTCCGGTATATGCCAGGATCACTTCCGGGAGCACAAGGATATCTCCAGGCTATCTATGCTGACCCCACTCAGGAGGATTCACGGACTCGCACCACTGCTGAGATGCTCGAGGATAAAGACCGTGAAAATCGGGCCTTAAGGTTAGAGCTCTTCAATACCCGTGCTGACCACTGGTCCACTTTGACTCGGTTCGCACCGGCGGTGCAAGCTGGATATTCAGATATGCGCGATCTCTATCCTGTGAGATCTGCTCTGCCGGACGTGATGGTTTGGCGTGATGTAGGAGGCATCACCCCACCTCGCGGCCCCCGCAGGCCACCGTTTGTTGGTCCAAGGCCTCATCCTAGCCCCTATGGTCCACAAGCTCCGCGAGATCGTCTGTTTCCGGATGATCATGTTGAACTTCCAGGCTATGGAGGCGACTTCTACGAGGACTACTACGGGTCGGTCTGAGTTAGTGGTAGTATCACTAGTTCGCACTAGCCGTGTCGTCTATCGTCCTGCGTGACTCGTGGGATATGACCTAGTTTGTACTCTTTCCGGAGGTGTAGAAAAATAATGTATAGGAGCTTGGGATGCCTTCGATGAGATGTAATCCTCTTTTCACCGTAATAGTACTTGTTTGGTCTTGTACTAAACCCTGTATGGTGTGTATGACGATGGAATAAAAGAAGCAGTTTCTGTATCTACCATGTCATACGGATGATCATCTTGCATTCCGAGTTATTCCTTACATTATGTATCCTATGACGGAATTTTACCATCCTGACTAAATCATTGTCTTGTTTACCTAGGATGGTTAACACGCGCGCTAACCCTGCTTCCCAAGAGCAGGCCGAAGGCAGTGAAGCCAGGGATGCAAATCTGCCTCATCCTCCTTCACTAGCCGAGGTTATGATGGAAGCTGAGAGAAACAAGCGGGAGACAAACCGTTTGTTGGAGCGTATTGAACAGAATACAGCACACCATCAGAGGGCTAACGTGGTGTCACTCAGTGATTTTATCAAATTGCATCCACCCACGTTCCACCACTCCGTCGAGCCTCTCGACGCCGATGACTGGCTTCGCAGTATCTCTCACAAACTGCGTTCCGCGCTGGTAGCGGAGGCTGACAAGGTCACCTTTGCTGCATATCATCTTGAAGGCCCCGCCAGTCTATGGTGGGAGAATTATGGAGCTATGCGCCCAGCGGGCCATGTCACTACTTGGGCTGAGTTCAGCGAGGCTTTCCGTGAACATCACATTCCGGAGGGTCTCATGGACCGTAAACGTGAAGAATTTTGCAGTTTCACCCAAGGCCGACTTTCTGTGGATGTCTATAGCAGGGAGTTTGGTAATCTCGCCCGATATGCAACTGAGGAAGTGTCTACTGACGCCAAGAAGCAAGCAAGGTTCCGTAAGGGCCTTAGTCCTGAGCTTCGCCGCGACCTCCGTCTGCATGAGTGCACATCCTTTCAGAAACTTGTTAACAAGGCCATCAGTGCTGAAACTGGTCAGACTGATTATGATGCAACACGCAAGCATGGCCGTGACATGGGTTCCTCATCCGGTGCTGGTCCTCAGAAGCGCCG
>NW_025244646.1:0-2737 GCF_018294505.1 Triticum aestivum
GCAGCTAGGGGGTACAACATAAAAATACCCTAGCTTTTCGCATTCGTGCGACGCGTGGAAGAAGACCATTATTGGACGCAGAAGCCAAGGAGCGCAGCATTTATGAAGCAACCGGACACTATCCGGCAAACACATGAAGCATGAAGAAGAACCCGCCTTGCAAACGCCAAAGACAACATACGCGCCGGATTCGTCGTTATTGAAGCCTGGTTCGGGGGCTACTGAGGGAGTCCCGGACTAGGGGGTGTCCAGATAGCCGAACTATCATCATCGGCCGGACTCCAAGACTATGAAGATACAAGATTGAAGACTTCGTCCCGTGTCCGGATGGGACTTTCCTTGGCGTGGAAGGCAAGCTTGGCGATACGGATATGTAGATCTCCTACCTTTGTAACCGACTCTGTGTAACCCTAGCCCTCTCCGGTGTCTATATAAACCGAATGGCCTTAGTCCATAGGAAAAACAACAATCATACCATAGGCTAGCTTCTAGGGTTTAGCCTCCTTGATCTCGTGGTAGATCTACTCTTGTAACCCACATCATCAATATTAATCAAGCAGGACGTAGGGTTTTACCTCCATCAAGAGGGCCCGAACCTGGGTAAAAACATCGTGTCCCTCGTCTCCTATTACCATCCACCTAGACGCACAGTTCGGGACCCCCTACCCGAGATCCGCCGGTTTTGACACCGACAACCACCAAACCACACCCGGCTGCCGTCGACCAGGCTCGACACTAGCCCAGCAGCTCGCCGGCTGCCCGCTGCCAGTCATCAAGTGTAACCACTACCCACGACTAGTGTTGCGCTGAGTTTTGAGCACGGCGAAACGTCCTAGATGAGTGCTCTTCAAGTGTGAAAAGGATAGGGTGAGTGCTTGTTTGTACGGTTGTTCTTCGGATTTGTCGCAATTTACAACTTATTGTTTGCTCAAAATGTTGTGTAGGAAGGATTTAAGTTTATGTATTGGGAAAAAGAGTACATCGATATATTGATAATGAAATTTGCTAGATGTTCGTGCACTCCTTGCTAGACTAGAGACTAGAGACGACGCAATGTCGAGTTGTGTGGAAGCGAAGTAAAAAAGAAGTGTGCAAGCTCGAGAAGCCAATTGAGAGAATCAACAATGTTCAAAACGAAGACATAGAGAGAATATTTATCCCACTAATAGCAGCAGTTATGGAAGTTGGGCTTCTATTAAAAAGTCTAATTGTTGATCTAGGTTTCTTTGGATCAGTTTTATAAGTGAAGAATTGGTGAGTTATGTACTACGGTGGATCAAGATGTCTTTCAATAAAATAAAAATAGTGAAGTTTATTTTGGTGGCCGAAAATGAAATGAATTTGACAAAAAAAAACCTCACTAACTTTAGGAGATTGGCTAGGTCCGGCGAAACTTTAGTGGAGAAGCTTTACTCAGCGGTTTACTGTAACGTCCTTGCCGCTTGCCGCTGGCCGAGGAGGCCGCCGGATTTGAACTCATCTCCTGTGAGATTTGAACGGGAGAAGGGGATCGGCGAGAGAGAGAGAGAGAGAGAGAGAGAGAGAGAGAGAGAGATGCAGACGCAACTAGAGAGAACAGAGAGAGTAATTCAAATTCAATTTCAACGATACCCCGCACGACACCCCACGTCCAGCTTATATACGCTGCCGGCAATACAAACGGCCCACGGCCCGCTACACGCACCCAGGCCCACACCGGACGGTCTGCCCATTCAAATCGCCCGCCAACACTTTACGCCTTTGACTTCAGAACACGGCCTCCCCCTTGCTTGACCGCCAGTGACAGTATGTCCATACTGACATTTCCCTCCCCTTGAAAACCAGCTGGACCCCAGGCTGGTGCATCAGGAAAGCACGCCTTGATCACCTCGTAGTCCTCCCACGTAGCACTGTGAACAACTCCTGGAACTGATAAATCCAGAGGTTTGGTAGCACTGTGAAAACTGGTGTGTGATCTGGCACATGCGATTTAAGCTGGGAGACGTGGAACACTGGATGAACCTGGCTTCCTTTCGGTAACTCCAGCTTGTATGCAGCAGCTCCAATTTTGGAAAGGACTTTGAATGGTCCAAAAAATTTCAGTGCTAACTTAGGACAGGGCCTGTTCACAACTGATGACTGAGCATATGGTTGCAGTCTAAGATACACCTATTCCCCTTCAGAGAATTCCCTAGGTGATCTGTTTTTGTCAGCATAATGTTTGTACTTCACTTGTGCTCTGTGTAGATGTTCTTTCAGTCTGTTCGTGTGTTCTGTCTGCGCAGAGAGCCGGCTATGCACCTCCCCATTCAGAGAAGCGTGATCCCCAGCTAGTTGTCAAATGTTTGGCTCATGTCCATACAGAGCCTTGTAAGGAGTACAACCCAGTGAGGAATGGAATGTTGAGTTATACCAGAATTCTGCTTGAGGCAACCAGCTTTTCCACTTTGCAGGACAATCATGAACAGCACATCTCAAATACATTTCCAAGCACTGGTTGACTCTTTCTGTCTGACCATCAGTTTGGGGATGATATGCAGTGCTCATTTGTAATTCTGTGCCCCACACCCTGAATAACTCCTTCCAAAATGAGCTGGTAAATATCTTGTCTCTGTCAGATATGATGGACAGTGGTAGTCCATGTAATTTGACCACATTATTCAGAAAGGCTTTGGCAACACCAGCAGCAGTGAAAGGGTGTTTGAGAGGTATGAAGTGGCTCACTTTAGTGAACCTGTCAACTACTACCAAAATAGAG
>NW_025244647.1:0-2736 GCF_018294505.1 Triticum aestivum
ACGCCATGCGGGGGATGGACCTTGTGCTAGGGGAGGAACGTCGCCGGGAAGCCGTGCTACGAGCGGCGAGGTACCAACAAGCGCTGCGGCGATATCACTGCCGCAACATCCGCCCCAGGACACTCGAGGTAGGAGACCTCGTGCTCAGGCGGGTCCTCTCCAGGGAAGGGCTGCACAAGCTCTCTCCCATGTGGGAGGGCCCATTCAAGGTTGTTCATGTTTCCAGGCCTAGCTCAGCGCGCTTGGAGACTTAGGAGGGAGTGCCGGTCCAGAACGCATGGAACATCCAGCACCTCCGGAGGTTCTACCCCTAAAAAGGCCCGGAGCCTGTGAAGCAAGGCGAATGCCTGTGAAGCTATCGCGTTTTGGAAAAGGCCCGGAGCCTGTGAAGCAAGGCAAGTGCCTGTGAAGCTATCGCGTATTGAAAAAGGCCCGGAGCCTGTGAAGCAAAGCAAGTGCCTGTGAAGCTATCGCGTTTTGAAAAAGGCCCGGAGCTTGTGAAGCAAGGCGAGTGCCTGTGAAGCTATCGCGTTTTGAAAAAGGCCCGGAGCCTGTGAAGCAAGGCGAGTGCCTGTGAAGCTATCGTGTTTTGAAAAGGCCCGGAGCCTGTGAAGCAAGGCGAACGCCTGTGAAGCTCGCCGCCCGTGACACTCTCACGTAATAATGAGTTGGGGCTGTACACGCCCTGGAGTCTCAGGAGCGCCGGCCTCAGGCCCTGGGGCTCCCTCCCACGCCCAGTGGTAGCACTTAGCTCCGCGCTGGTGAGAAGACGTCGAAGACTAGACTAGGTGCCGGACGCGGCTTTTCATTTGCTTTCCGCAGTTGGCTTGTTCTTCTTCATTTGAAGTTTTTTGAAGTTGTTGTCGTCTTTGGCTTGCGGTTCTTTGGCTTTTCACGCTCCTGCCTCGATTTCTCTTGTTCAAGGCCTCACGAGGAGGAGAGCCGAGCGCCCTCGCGAGTGCTCCTAACCTAGTCACTCAAAGGGTTCGCGACCTGGGCCCCTTGCAGGAGCACCCCTCCAGTCCGTGCCCCTCGGGCACCGCGACACAAACACAGGGCCTAGGTCGGTCGCCCCCACGGCTGGGGCAGGGAACCATCCACGCGCGGGCGCATAGTCGGAAGGTACGATGAAGAAAGCGAAATGATAATTAACAGCAATAACCCATATACGCCCCCGCGGGGCACCACACTACTATCCTTCTTTATGCAGGAAAAGGGAAGAGAAAAAAAATCTGGTGCGGCTCGCCTCGCACCGACCCGCAGGGAAGCCCGAGCTGCCTCCGGAGCTCAGGCGGACTCCCTCTCGCGCTTCACCAGGGGGCGTCGGTGAGCGGACGCGCCACCACCCCCCAGGCAGATACGACGGCATGGGGGCTGGCTGCGGCCACCACTAGGAGAGTCGCTGCCTGAAGAAGGACCGGAGAAGCTTGAGGAACCCTGAGCGCCGCCAGCCCCGCGAGCACCGTCCTCTCCATCATCGCCGGAGCCGGGTTCCCAGCCGCGGTTGTCGCCCTTGGGGCAGCACCCTGCGCGGCGACCATCTTCCCCAAACACCCTCACGTAGAGGGTGGCATCGCCGTCGAACCTGAAGTATAGGGTGCACCGACGGCCCAGGGAAGAAAGGGAACTTCAAGAAGAACAGCAAGCAAGTTGCTGCTCAAGTGAAAAAACCCAAGTCTGGACCTAAGCCTGAAACTAAGTGCTTCTACTGCAAATGGACTGGTCACTGGAAGCAGAACTACCCCAAGTAATTGGCGGATAAGAAGGATGGCAAAGTGAACAAAGGAATATTTGATATACAGATTATTGATGTGTATATTACTAGTGTTCGTAGCAACCCCTTGGTATTTGATACTGGTTCAGTTGCTAAGAGTAGTAACTCGAAACGGGAGTTGCAGAATGAGACTAGTTAAGGGTGAAGTGACGATGTGTGTTGGAAGTAGTTCCAAGATTGATATGATCATCATCGCACACTCCCTATACTTTCGGGATTAGTGTTGAACCTAAATAAGTGTTATTTGGTGTTTGCGTTGAGCATGCATATGATTTGATCATGTTTATTACAATACGGTTATTCATGTAAGTTAGAGAATAATTGTTGTTCTGTTTACATGAATGAAACCTTCTATGGTCATACACCCAATGAAAATGGTTTGTTGGATCTCGATCGTGGTGATACACATTTTTATAATATTGAAGCCAAAAGATGCAAAGTTAATAATGATAGTGCAACTTATTTGTGGCACTGCCAGTTAGGTTATATTGGTGTAAAGCGCATGAACAAAATCCATGCTGATGGGCTTTTGAAATCACTTGATTATGAATCAGTTGATGCTTGCGAACCATGCCTCATGGGCAAGATGACTAAGACTCCGTTCTCCGGAACAATGGAGCGAGCAACAGATTTGTTGGAAATCATACATACTGATGTATGTGGTCCGATGAATATTGAGGCTCGCGGCAGGTATCATCATTTTATGATCTTCACAGATGATTTGGGCAGATATGAGTATATCTACTTGATGAAACACAAGTCTGAACTATTTGAAAAGTTCAAAGAATTTCAGAGTGAAGTGGAGAATCATCGTAACAAAAATAAAAGTTTCTACGATATGGTCGGAGAAGTAAAATATTTGAGTTACGAGTTTGTCCTTCAGTTAAAACAATGCGAAATAGTTTCACTACTCACGCCACCTGGAACACCACAGTGTAATGGTGTGTTCGAACGTCGTAATC
>NW_025244648.1:0-2736 GCF_018294505.1 Triticum aestivum
GGCCGGCGGCGTAAGGGCGGCGGGGCGCCACATGTCGGCCCCTGGTTGGCCGGGCGCGGTGGCGGGTTTCGTCCGGCGCCGGGCGGACGTGTCCGGCGCGCGGAGGGAGTGGGGCTAGGGTTTGGACCCGAAAATGGAGGGGGAGGGGACGTTTTTATAGCTAGAAGGAGCTAGGAGAGTCCAAATGGGGAGCAGTTTTCGCCCACACGATCGTGATCGAATGACCGAGAGCATGGAGAGGATTTAGATGGGCTAGTGGGCTATGGTGGAGAGGTGCTGGGCTGCAAAGAGAGAGGTGTTTGGGGCTACGCGGTTAACCGTTGGGGCATCAAACGACCTCCAAATGGAACGAAATTTGACGGGCGGTCTGTCGGTGCTATACCAAGGCCACTCGGCAAATACCGACCCATTCCGAGAAGGTTTTTCTCCCGCTCATGAAAAGAAAACAGAGGGGTGCAACGGGTGCGGCGAGAGTGTCGGATCGCGAAACGGACAACGGGGAAAAGGACCGGATGCAAGTTTTGAAAAACAAGATGATGCAATGCAGATGATGACATGGCAAAATGCAACACGCAAGCAGATGACATGGCAACAATGACGAATAACTGGAGGACACCTGGCGCATCGGATCCGGGGCGTTACAACACTCCTCCACTAACAAGAGATCTCGTCCCGAGATCTTAGGACCGAGACGAAAAGAAAAAGGGATGAGGTGAAATAAGAACGCAAGAGGAAATCAAAGAATCGAGAGCACTCGAGAAGAAGAGAGGAACGACGAGAATGACGAGAATCAAAAGCTCACGGAATCAGATAGACTCTGAAGCCACTCCGGTTAGAACGAAATAAGAAACGAAAAGACTGAAAGGATTTTGGCAGCACTCCGGCTGAAACATGGAGGAATAGAACACGAGCTTGAGAGGATGGAATGATACTTGATGAAGACACGACACAAATCCTCCGGAAAGAATTGAAAGAGTTGAATGAAAAGAACGGAGAAGAAAAATGAAAACTTGTGCCACGAATGAAATTGAAAACATCTTTAGAAGGGAGGTTTAAACGGAGTTGTTGAGAAAACCAACAGCGAAAAGAATAAGCTTGTTGTGGTCTTATAGGTAACATCTTAAGATCATAAGGTGATAACCGGCCACAAACGGAAATTATTGGATAGCTGAGAGAGAGAGCGAAGAAATGCAAAAGTCCACTTCAAAAGAATATGGAGAATTAATTGCACTTTGAGAAGCAAGAAGAAGATACTTGATCTACGCGTACAAGAATCTAGATGAACACTTGAAGAATGAATTAAATCATGACGAGCCACCGTGATGAACTCCGGTAACAAAAGAATGCCGAGATAAAATTGAAGGATGAAAGGGATAAGATTAAATCCTTGCGATGATTTGGATGGAGGTTCGCGACGAAATCGGCGAGAAGCTTGGAACTCCGGAAAAGAAAAGATGAAAACACTTTGAACCAAGAATGTGATAAGATGAACAATCTCCGAAAGGAAGAGATAAAACCACCTGAAGAAAGAAGAATAAGGATTACGTTATGCTTATCCTCCACCAATTAAATTGATGAGAAGCAATGGATTGCATACAACTTATTCACATTGGGAAAAGATTAAGGGGGGATATAGCGCAAAACTTGAGAAAGTCTTCGCAAAACTTGAGAAAGTCTTCGTGAACCACCGGTAGGGTTGGAAGGAAACGAATGAATTGATATGATAACAACAGAAAGAATCTTGAACGAGCCACCGTAGGAATTGAAATGAATGATGAAAGAAAAGAAAAAAGAGAATGAATCACCGGAAAGAATTAGAAAAGCACGAAGATACTTGAGGGAATCTAGAGACAAGAGAACGAAGAGATCGCAAACTGATTAAAGAGCAAAACACCGGAAGAATATGGAGACGAACGAAAAGGCATGAGTATAGAATAATCGGAGAACGGATTTGAAATCTTAGAACGAAGAAATATTCTGAAATGGAGGCCTCCGGATAATTGAGAGGGAAAGCAACTCCTGAAATACTCCGGATGGATGAAAAGAATTGCACGACTAGAAACAATATGAGCGGATAGCATCAAGCTAGCGACATGAATCTTTGGAAGAACGGACAAGATTTTAGAGAAACTCTTCTTCGGTCTTCAAATGTTGAGAATGACGACGAGAAACAACACCAAAATTGATGAGATTTTCCGGGAGAATGAAAAGATGAAAAGGTTGACCCGATCATGAAAGAATTTGAAAGCGATCTTGGAGAAGCATCTGACTGATGAAATTCATACTTACGTCAAACTTCGAAAAGGATTTGAGAATAGCTCCGGGAAATTAGAAGAGTCAG
This sequence comes from Triticum aestivum, assembly GCF_018294505.1. Lineage (NCBI taxonomy): Eukaryota > Viridiplantae > Streptophyta > Magnoliopsida > Poales > Poaceae > Triticum > Triticum aestivum. The sequence continues at coordinate 2,342 of NW_025244648.1, forward strand.
GTAAGATCCTGGGAAAAGACCTGTGGGTTAGGGCCCACTAAAAAGAGACACCGTTGAAAAAGATTGTTGCAGAGATAGATGATGCACCGGAACAATTGAAATATTTGAATGAGGTGAGAACCTTGAATTAATTCGAACACAGATGAATCTCCTGAGATTTCTTCATCACTCCGGAACGATAAAATGACGAGAGGGGAACAAGCAAGGGGAAACACTTGAGGAATATGATCAACCCGAGAACTTGAATTTGATCCATCGGAAAGAAAAGGAGATGAAGAATGTCCACCGAGACGAGAATTCACCGGTTGAAATAACTGAGGGAAGACTGAAGATACTCCGCACGAATGAAGTAGATGCTCGAATAGAGGCTCAGACTCCGGGAATAAAAGGGTGGG
>NW_025244649.1:0-2736 GCF_018294505.1 Triticum aestivum
CTCTGCAGAGTATTAAAACTAATCATGATTAGCCGTGCCCCAGGCTTAGTTACCGTGATACCGTCGAGCTCGGCTAATGTCGAGGCACCGCCAACGGCGGGCGTGCAACTGACGGAGGGGCCGCTTGCTGGCGAGGTGCCGGCCGGCATACACCCGGGTGCATTAAGCTCCAATGCCCGTGCCGGCGTCAGAGACACGAATACCGCCTCCGCCGGAGACACCAATGGCGCCGCCAGAGACACCAAGGGCGCCGCCTGCGCGCTGTGTGATTTGCTGGCCGTGAAGCTGGGAACCAGGGGAGGCCCCTGTTGGCCGCCCGCAATCCACGTCGTCATCCCATGAATCAACATAGGCACCATGGCGTTGAGCTTCGTTCCCGGTTGTTGTTCCACTTGCTCTTGGACAAGCTCCGGAATCCGCGCCACTTGTGCCTTGAGTGCTTCAACCTTGCGCGACTGGCTTTCCGAGCTGGTCTTTTTCTCCTTTCGCCCACCAGCGGTATAGTATGACGACCATTTTGTGGACAAGCCTTTGTCGGCCACACGACCAGCTGACGTCGGCTTACTGAGCTTATCCTTGTTTTTCATTACGTTCAACGCCCTATTTAAAAGGGTGTCGAAAGGGGAGCTCTGAGACGACCCCGCGCTACTGCTTTCAGTGTCCTGCAGAAGGAACCTGAACCATTTAGAAATATTGGGGATTAATTAGAGTGCAAGCATATGAAGCTAATTACGCGGGGGTGTATTCCTTACCAGAACAAGCTCAAGCGCCCTGGTCTTCGGATCCGTGGTAAGCTCCTTTGTTATCGGATCCTCCTTGTACCGGGCCCTAACAAAGTTCCTGGTCTGCTTGTCACCACTGTATTTCTCGAAGCGGGGGCGGTAGGCCTTGCTCGGCACGCTCCGCGTCCTCCTTGTCCCATATAGGCTCCGCCACTCTGTAACCGCCGGGATCGAGTTTGTGTTTCCCTAAGTTCAACTCCCGCATTTCTTCCCCCCACTGACTTGATTCGGAGGTTGCGCTGCTCTCGCACTTGATCTTGAACTCCTTGTAGTCATCTATATTGTTTTATGCTATTTTACCTTAAGGGTGTTTAGGTCCTACCTGATACTGATGATCATGTGCTAAGAACAATTATGTTGGGTTGGGTTCGATGACTATGAGGATGATGATCGTATGACTTATTATTAATAACGAGTATAAGTTGTATATGATGATGCATGATTAGTAGGACTTGTTATTATATATATACATATGATGATGTATGATGCAAGCATGCATGAGCATTTTGTATCTACGGGGGTGCAATGAACATAGCAGCAGCGTTGATAAACCAAGGACGAAGATATAAGAGAGGACACTTCTCTCTATTAGCTAGCTATAATAACAACCTAAAAATAACCCCTAAAGCAGCCACTTTTTTAAAAAAATTGACTTTTGGTCCCGGTTGGAGCCACCAACCGGGACCAAACGCCCCCTGACTGGGGTGGGCGCACAGGGCCACATGGAGGCACATTGGTCCCGGTTCTGGTTTGAATCGGGACTAATGGGTGGAGGTATTAGTAACGACCCATTAGTCTCGGTTCATGAACCGGGACTAAAGGCCCTTACGAACCGGGACTAATGGGTGGTTTTGTACTAGTGAATAGTGCAACTCGACGAGATAAACAGTATCTTCGTCATCAGATCAAAGGAAAGAGACCTTGGAAGTAATTCCAGAGTTTCCTACTGCGACTGATACGGAAGTCTCTACAATAAAATGTATGAACTTCGGTCGAACTTGCAGTTGAACCACGTAGGCAAGGCTCGTGCAAACCTCTCAGGTGCGCAGATGAGATATTGTTGTTGAACAACAGTATACATATGATACACAAGGAAGCGTTGATGGGCCCTGACTCCAGAATTGGCTAAATGCCAATACAAACCGAGTTAGTTTCCATATAAGTAATTCAAGATTAAAACCTTGATACACCTTTCGGAAGACTTAGAGTTTAACGAATATTTATGGAACTTAAAACTGATATGGATAAAAATGTTTATCCATAAGTTTAAGGAGTTGACTACGATGAGGTTGTTTCATCGTAGCAATGCTTAAAGTCGGTTCGGGTTGAACTAGCAATTAATACATGCTTAAAGTGGATGACAAAAGGATTTCCATCTGATGGAAATGAAACCTAGGACTTGTATGTGATACAGTTCAAAGTAGTTTGTCAATCCAGAGGATGCTAGTAAGGATGCAAACTTCAGAGTTCCAGCGATGGACAGAAGAGAGCAAAATGGAGTTGGAATCTTCGTGTTTTGATGAAATGCTCAAAAGGGGTTTTGACTTCATCAATGGGTGACGAAGATGCTTGTAATTCAAGAAAGTAAGTGGGAGCGCAATAATATTTCTAAAAACCTTTTGTGCTTGACACATTGGTAATTTGAAATAAATTTCTTGACACGAATTAGGACTTCATTTGAAAATAGTTTTTCGATGAAGTGCTTAGGCTAAATAGCCTTGATATTAGGCATGATGATCTATGGAGATAGATTTACCTAATAGGGCTAAGCAATAAATACATATTGACAAGATGCCAAAACCTTTTAGCACTAAGAATGACAAGGAGTGATTCTTGCCGAAGTCACATGGAAAGAGTTTTTGCAAGAATGAGTGTCCCAAAACACTGATGAGCAAAATACATGATGCAGATTCCACACACTTTTGTGTTTGGATTAATGATGTATTCCATGGTA
>NW_025244650.1:0-2736 GCF_018294505.1 Triticum aestivum
TGTAAATTCCCTTTCACACAAGAGAATTGTTCTGTGGCTTACTGTTGAGAAATCTGACATTCCTCTTTGCCTCTGCACTAGACTAATCTTTTTATGTCCACCCAGATTGCATTCCTCAGGAAGATACTCCTTTCGTCCGTCAAACCTACCGTACATGATGGAAAATCTCCATCGCGCACGACACCGGTCATTTTCTCTTGCCAAGCGGTGCTGCAGAAGTTGACGCGGTTTGGGCTTGAAGATGCACCGGATGGCGCCGTCGTCCTCGTGCTTTCTTCGCTGATGAAGATCCACTGGATGGCGTCATTGTCCTCGGGCTCTCTCCGCTGATGAAGAGGCATGATTTCCTCTTTTCTCTCATTATGATTGGAGCTCAAGATTTTCCATTTGACTCAAGATTTGTTATTTATCATGTCCTTGTGTAGCAGCATGATTGATTCGGTACTGCATCATCCCCGGTTAATGCAGAGGACAAGGGGCTCATTGTGTGTGTGTCCCTTCGAGCAACGAGGCACGGCGTTCTTCGGCACTGGCTGCAAAATAATCACGGTGTGCTTGTCAACGCCCATCTATCCGTGTTTGCTTGCTGCTGCAACTTGTATTCGGACGGAGCTAGACAGAACTGCAAAAATCTCATACTTTTACTTCCTTCTTCAGAAAAACTGACAGCTCTGCAGATTATTCTTCAGGTTGATACTAACTTGGTAATGTTGCTGTTCCGAGACCCCGCTGCCGCTGCGGCCGCCATGGAGACCATCAAGGTAACTCAGTCTGCTCTCTCTCATGTCCCGACCATCAATTACCAAAGTCTTCTAGTATGAGATACATGCCGATTAGAGCAACAACAAAACGACACCAAAAAGATCACTTTTCACTATGAAAAAAGCTCCATTTTTCATACCCAAGTCTTCACATGTATTACAGAAAGAAAAAAAACAACTCTGAAAAAGCTCCATGTATCTCATACCGAAATCTTCACATGAGCAAATTCCTTCAAAAACTAAAATAAAATACTGACACAAGCATGCATAGCAAATCTTTCAATTTGAGGGAGCACTAGGAAACTTGATATTCCATATTTTGCTTGCTTGCTTGCTTGCTTGCTTGCTGCAACTTATCTTCACAGACAGACAAAACTGCAGAAATCTGAAACTTTTAGTTCCTTCCTTCTTCAGGAAACTGAAAACTCTGCAGCAGATTTATCTTCAGGTTGATGATACTAAACAAGCATACTAACTTGATAATGTTGGTGTCCTCAGGCGCAGACTGTTGTGTGCCGCCTCTTCCATGGGCGTCCACGCCATGGAGCTCCTTAAGGTATCTCTTATGCCGTGTGTGTCCCGGCCATCAATTACGTACCCATAGATGCTGATTGCTTTCACTAGTGCAACAATTTGTGTGTGTGTGTGCCCAGTATGAGATACAAGTTGTCTTTCCTAGCTTTCATGCTAGTATGGACGAGCAACTGTTCTCCTCGTACATTGAGCTATTAGTCCTGATTGTAATTTGGTTTGTTCGCTGGTGGTTCTTTGTGGAAAGGATTGACTTATTCGCAAAAAAATATATGTAAAGACTAGAGTTCTACTGTATTTTTAGTTTTTACAGGTCTATGTCTTCGTCACATGTTACATGATCTTTATAATATTAATGTGACACGTACTACCATGCGAAAATAATCGTACTCCTCCTACATTGAGCTTGCAAGCCACTACACTTTCAGATAGCATTTGGTATATTATACATGAAACTAAGTATACCTAAACCTGTAATTGAAGGCCAATCTCATGGTGGTACTCCCTCCGATCCTTTTTACTCCGCGTATTAGATTTGTGTCAAGTCAAAGGTTGCAAAGTTTCACCAAATATATGTTAAAAATATCAATATCTACAATATCAAATATATATTCCATGAAACTATGTTTCGTAATGGGTCTAACAATATTGATTTGGCATTGTGAATGTTTATACTTTTTTATATAAGTTTGGTCAAAGTAGATATACTTTGACTTTGGACAAAACTTTTATGCAGACTAAAAGGGACCAGACTAAGTATACAAAATAAACAGTGAACTTCTCACCTAAATATGTGAATGAATGGGTACATAATCATTAAATATATTTTGTTGAGTTATCACTAGTAGAATCTATGTTTTTATTGAGTGTCTTTATATTTGCTGAGTGTATTTTTTCAAACAATTGGTAAACCTAATTTGAGCTTATAGTTTGGTCGGAAAATATATATGCTTCAAGCAAACAAGACAAGGATGAAAGTCATGCATAGTGAAAGGATTTGAATTTCTTGAACGCGAGATGTACATCTAGCTTTCCTGCACTATTTATAATTGAATAATAATCTCAGATCCTGTAGATCATATGGGCCACTTGAAAAAAATGTACTCTCTTTGTAAAAGAGATGTATGTTTGATAGGATCATTTGATCGTTAAATAAGTCTTCCCGCCTTCACCATTACTAATTAATACCTAGTACACATACACCCAATGCTGTCATGTCACGCTAGTCGCGACTAGCAAAGGCACTCCTCATACATTGAGCTACCAGCCCATGCCACTTTCAGACTGCGTCCGTTAGAAAAGTATCCCGTGGTACACGAAAAAATTACAAAAGTATCCATATCCATTACTAAACCTAAAGATAAAATCAGCAGGCGTGGTGTGGCGGGCGGTGGAGGAGGAGCGCACAAGAACCATTTCTCTTCTAAATCTCCAATAGCATGTG
>NW_025244651.1:0-2736 GCF_018294505.1 Triticum aestivum
TGTAAATTCCCTTTCACACAAGAGAATTGTTCTGTGGCTTACTGTTGAGAAATCTGACATTCCTCTTTGCCTCTGCACTAGACTAATCTTTTTATGTCCACCCAGATTGCATTCCTCAGGAAGATACTCCTTTCGTCCGTCAAACCTACCGTACATGATGGAAAATCTCCATCGCGCACGACACCGGTCATTTTCTCTTGCCAAGCGGTGCTGCAGAAGTTGACGCGGTTTGGGCTTGAAGATGCACCGGATGGCGCCGTCGTCCTCGTGCTTTCTTCGCTGATGAAGATCCACTGGATGGCGTCATTGTCCTCGGGCTCTCTCCGCTGATGAAGAGGCATGATTTCCTCTTTTCTCTCATTATGATTGGAGCTCAAGATTTTCCATTTGACTCAAGATTTGTTATTTATCATGTCCTTGTGTAGCAGCATGATTGATTCGGTACTGCATCATCCCCGGTTAATGCAGAGGACAAGGGGCTCATTGTGTGTGTGTCCCTTCGAGCAACGAGGCACGGCGTTCTTCGGCACTGGCTGCAAAATAATCACGGTGTGCTTGTCAACGCCCATCTATCCGTGTTTGCTTGCTGCTGCAACTTGTATTCGGACGGAGCTAGACAGAACTGCAAAAATCTCATACTTTTACTTCCTTCTTCAGAAAAACTGACAGCTCTGCAGATTATTCTTCAGGTTGATACTAACTTGGTAATGTTGCTGTTCCGAGACCCCGCTGCCGCTGCGGCCGCCATGGAGACCATCAAGGTAACTCAGTCTGCTCTCTCTCATGTCCCGACCATCAATTACCAAAGTCTTCTAGTATGAGATACATGCCGATTAGAGCAACAACAAAACGACACCAAAAAGATCACTTTTCACTATGAAAAAAGCTCCATTTTTCATACCCAAGTCTTCACATGTATTACAGAAAGAAAAAAAACAACTCTGAAAAAGCTCCATGTATCTCATACCGAAATCTTCACATGAGCAAATTCCTTCAAAAACTAAAATAAAATACTGACACAAGCATGCATAGCAAATCTTTCAATTTGAGGGAGCACTAGGAAACTTGATATTCCATATTTTGCTTGCTTGCTTGCTTGCTTGCTTGCTGCAACTTATCTTCACAGACAGACAAAACTGCAGAAATCTGAAACTTTTAGTTCCTTCCTTCTTCAGGAAACTGAAAACTCTGCAGCAGATTTATCTTCAGGTTGATGATACTAAACAAGCATACTAACTTGATAATGTTGGTGTCCTCAGGCGCAGACTGTTGTGTGCCGCCTCTTCCATGGGCGTCCACGCCATGGAGCTCCTTAAGGTATCTCTTATGCCGTGTGTGTCCCGGCCATCAATTACGTACCCATAGATGCTGATTGCTTTCACTAGTGCAACAATTTGTGTGTGTGTGTGCCCAGTATGAGATACAAGTTGTCTTTCCTAGCTTTCATGCTAGTATGGACGAGCAACTGTTCTCCTCGTACATTGAGCTATTAGTCCTGATTGTAATTTGGTTTGTTCGCTGGTGGTTCTTTGTGGAAAGGATTGACTTATTCGCAAAAAAAAAAATGTAAAGACTAGAGTTCTACTGTATTTTTAGTTTTTACAGGTCTATGTCTTCGTCACATGTTACATGATCTTTATAATATTAATGTGACACGTACTACCATGCGAAAATAATCGTACTCCTCCTACATTGAGCTTGCAAGCCACTACACTTTCAGATAGCATTTGGTATATTATACATGAAACTAAGTATACCTAAACCTGTAATTGAAGGCCAATCTCATGGTGGTACTCCCTCCGATCCTTTTTACTCCGCGTATTAGATTTGTGTCAAGTCAAAGGTTGCAAAGTTTCACCAAATATATGTTAAAAATATCAATATCTACAATATCAAATATATATTCCATGAAACTATGTTTCGTAATGGGTCTAACAATATTGATTTGGCATTGTGAATGTTTATACTTTTTTATATAAGTTTGGTCAAAGTAGATATACTTTGACTTTGGACAAAACTTTTATGCAGACTAAAAGGGACCAGACTAAGTATACAAAATAAACAGTGAACTTCTCACCTAAATATGTGAATGAATGGGTACATAATCATTAAATATATTTTGTTGAGTTATCACTAGTAGAATCTATGTTTTTATTGAGTGTCTTTATATTTGCTGAGTGTATTTTTTCAAACAATTGGTAAACCTAATTTGAGCTTATAGTTTGGTCGGAAAATATATATGCTTCAAGCAAACAAGACAAGGATGAAAGTCATGCATAGTGAAAGGATTTGAATTTCTTGAACGCGAGATGTACATCTAGCTTTCCTGCACTATTTATAATTGAATAATAATCTCAGATCCTGTAGATCATATGGGCCACTTGAAAAAAATGTACTCTCTTTGTAAAAGAGATGTATGTTTGATAGGATCATTTGATCGTTAAATAAGTCTTCCCGCCTTCACCATTACTAATTAATACCTAGTACACATACACCCAATGCTGTCATGTCACGCTAGTCGCGACTAGCAAAGGCACTCCTCATACATTGAGCTACCAGCCCATGCCACTTTCAGACTGCGTCCGTTAGAAAAGTATCCCGTGGTACACGAAAAAATTACAAAAGTATCCATATCCATTACTAAACCTAAAGATAAAATCAGCAGGCGTGGTGTGGCGGGCGGTGGAGGAGGAGCGCACAAGAACCATTTCTCTTCTAAATCTCCAATAGCATGTG
>NW_025244652.1:0-2736 GCF_018294505.1 Triticum aestivum
CCCCTTTCCTCTGTTCACAGAACAGAGGCGTGGCAGACATCCATGGCGCCCTGGCCATGGATGGCCTCCACGTCGCCCCTCTGGTCCTATAAGCACGCCCCCACGAAACCCTAGACCGCTCTCGTCCATTCCCCCCAGGATCCCCCATCGCCCCCTCCTCTTCCGCTCGATTTCGAGCTCGATTTGCTCCGCGGTCACCACTGCCTCATCCTCTTGCCGCGGCCACCGTCGTCGTCGTCGCTCGGGAACACGTCCTGGAGGATCTCCGTGTTCGGCTTCATCCGTTCAGGTTACCATCTTGAGTCGAGGAGTTGTGTAGCCGACGCCATCGTCGTCTTCTTCAACTGGCCGCCACCAAGTTGTAGTCAATGCCGTCGCTCCAGTCCACCCCAACCCTCCCCGAGCACGCCGACGAACTCACAGTGAGCTCCTCCCTTGGATCCCCCTTCCCCCCTTTCGTTTTTGGACGTCGTAGGCCGCCTTCACCATCGTGCCCGATTTCGCGTGTCCGCGTACGTATGTGCGTGTGTGCTCTGTGCTGTTGCTATGCCATGCACTACTGCTGCTTTGGGTTGCTGCTTCGTTGCTACTCTAGTTGATGGCCGTTGCGTGCTGCTGCTCCTAGGCGCCGCCCCTGCTATTCTATTTGCTGTTGCTGCTTGTGTCGCTACTGCTCGCGCCGCTCGCCTTGCCTGCTGTTCCGCCCAGCCGCGCCTGGCCACCACAGCCATCGCCCGCACGCACGCTCGCCTTCCCCTGGCCACGCACCACGGGTGCATGCGCGCCCGCGTGCTTGCCTCCGCTGCTGGCTGCCGATGCTTCTTGCTCTGCTACGCGACGCTACTCATGCCGCTTACTGCTGCTACTTACTGCTCATCGGCTAACTGCTGCTGATGCTTGGCCATGGCCACTTTTGCAATGCCCCCGTGCGTGCTGTGTTGGCCATGGGAACACACCCACTTGATGTGAGGCCACCCCCCGTTCAATCAGTATTGGGTTAATTAGTAGTTCGTTTAAGGTATTAGCAGATGACATGTGGACCCCATTAATTAGGTTAGCATTTATTTATTTAGGTATAGCTTATGACATGCGGGTTCCACTTTTAGTATTCACATTTTGACAAGTCAATGTTGGCTGGGTCGACCCAGCTCCCTGGCCCCCACATGTCCTTGACTATGGTTAGCCCATCACTATGTAATAATTGTATTTCTGTCAAAATTCAAATTAATAAATAAATTCAGAATATTGTTAAATCATTGGAAAATCATAGAAAATAAACCATACCTCCAATGAAAATAATTTGTACATGAAAGTTGCTCAAAACGACGAGACGATTCCGGATACGCGGCCCGTTCGTCCAACACGCGTCCCTAGCATAGCGAACATGCAACTTTTCCCCTCCGATTCATCTGTCCGAAAACGCAAAACACCGGGGATATTTTCCCGGATGTTGCCCCCCCCTTCACCGGTATCACCTCATACAGCGTTAGGGCACACCTAGCATCACGCTTTGTCATGTCATGCATCTTCATGCATCTGTTTGCTTAATATTTATTGTTTCTTCCACCTCTTCTCTCGCTAGACACCGAGACCGACGCCGCTGCTACCCAGTACGACTACGGTGTTGATGACCCCTCTCTCTTGTCAGAGCAACCAGGCAAGCCCCCCTGATCACCAGATATCGCCTATTCTTCTCTCTACTACTTGCATTAGAGTAGTGTAGCATGTTACTGCTTTCCGTTAATCCTATTCTGATGCATAGCATGTCCTTGCTACTACTGTTGTTACCTTTACCTGCTATCCTAATGCTTAGTATAGGATGCTAGTGTTCCATCTGTGGCCCTACACTCTTGTCCGTCTGCCATGCTATACCACTGGGCCGTGATCACTTCGGGAGGTGATCACGGGCATATGCTATATACTTTATACTGATACATTACTTATGATACTATTCAGAGATGGGGGCTGAAGGGGCAGGTGGCTCCATCCTGGTAGAGGTGGGCCTGGGTTCCCGACGGCCCCTGACTGTTACCTTGTGGCGGAGCGATAGGGCAGGTTGAGACCACCTAGGAGAGAGGTGGGCTTGGCCCTAGTCGGCGTTCGCGGATACTTAACACGTTTAATGAGATCTTGGTATTTGATCTGAGTCTGGCCATTGGCCTATACGCACTAACCATCTACGCGGGGACAGTTATGGGCACTCGACGTCGTGGTATCAGCCGAAGCCTTCGTGACGTCAGCGACTGAGCGGCACGCGCCGGATTGGATCGTAAACCTGCTCTTGTATTAAGGGGGCTAGTTTTGCTTCCGACCGCGTTCGCAACGTGCAGGTGTGCAAAGGGCGATGGGCCCAGACCCCTGCGCCATAGGATTTAGACCGGCGTGCTGACCTCTCTGTTGTGCCTTGGTAGGGCTGCGACGTGTTGGTCTTCCGAGGCCGGGCATGACCCCGAAAAGTGTGTCCGGACAAAGGGGATCGAGCGTGTTAGGAAATGTGGTGCACCCCCGCAGGGAAGTTAATCTATTCGAATAGCCGTGATCTTTGGTAACAGGACGACTTGGAGTTGTACCTTGACTTTATGACAACTAGAACCAGGTACTTAATAAAACACACCCTTCCAAGTGCCAGATATAACCCGGTGATCGCTCTCTAATAGGGCGACGAGGGGAGGATCGCCGGGTAGGATTATGCTACACGATGCTACTTGGTGAACTTACCTTCTATTCTCTTCTACA
>NW_025244653.1:0-2736 GCF_018294505.1 Triticum aestivum
AAAAATACAAACTACATATATATTCATATGTATGTTTATATTTAACATGCTACATGTTAGTTGATATAATAATACATAAAAAAGCATTAAAAAATATGTACGAAAAAAATCTGACTATGCCGACGGCCTAGCCGTCGGCATAGATTCGACCAGCGTGCCGCAGATCACTGACGTGGCAGATATGCCGACGGCAGCCGTCGGCATAGGCTCTGCACGGTGCGGCCTGGATCGGTGACGTTGCTTGCGGACCTATGCCGACGGCCCACCGTCTCGGCCGTCGGCATAGATCTGACGCCGTTAGCCATGGGGTGGCCGGGCCCCACGGGTATGCCGACGGCCTTTGTAAGCCGACGGCAGCTGTCGGCGTATATGTAGCTAGGCCGACGGCCGTTCTATGCCGACGGGTGCCGTCCGCTTATCTCTGCGTAACACGACGGCCTTTGTACGCCGACGGCCAGAACCAGGCTGTCGGCATATCTCCGAAGAAGCCGACGGGGGCCGTCGGCATTGTTTTGGCCGTCGGGATATGGCCCTGTTCCGGTAGTGGGCAGCAGCCTACGAAGGAGAAGCCCCCCGTTGCGCGGGGGGACGAGGCCGGCGCGGGCGGCAGGAGCGGCGGGAGGGGGGACTCGCCGTACCAGGGCTATGACGTGTAGTGTCTGGCGAGGTGGGTTGAGCACGCACTGCCCTTCTCCCTGCTCCTCCTCGGTGTCTTCATTCGCCAGCACCTGCAAGTACGCGAATCCGCGTGTATCACCTACCTCTTTCTTCTCTATGAAGCGTGAGGTTTCGCTCATTAGGCTATATGCGTGAATTTGTGATGCGAGTTTGGTTCGATCCATTTTGTTGTGCTCTGCCCAAATACTGCGGAGAGTCGCTGGTCAGAAGATGATGGCGAGTTCCCCTCATTCCAATTGAGTTTATATTGTGTAGGTTTCTTCGTAATGACTTGGATTCCCGCAGTCATGTTCAAGTCCAATGATATCTTGCGCAAGGCCGCAGGCAGACCGCTCTAAAGGTTTGTGCTTCTTAACTTGTGTGTCAACGTGATTGTTCAGCTTCAAGAGGTTAATTCACTAATTGTTCTGGCAAGCAGACTGCTCTCAAGTGCTTGTGCTTCTTATCTGGTGTATCAACATTATTGTTATTGTTCTAGCAGGCTACAAAGTTGGGGGAGCGACCCTGCCCTTGTCATGACGGCGGCTCCTTCTGGCCGGATCGAGGCACGAATTCCTGTGGGATCCCCTCCTTCGGCAGGACCTCCTCATCTGGTGAGATCCCCTCCCCATGCCTGATGCCTCAAACCGTTCAGCAAGCACCAGCAAGAAATTTTGTTTACTGAGTAATTAAAGTATTGAATGCAAGATTGCATTCTTGCACGGGCAGAGAGTGGAGCGCCACCTTCAATTTCTCATCTGATCCCACTTCTGGACTCCATGAATGAAGTAAGATAGCAATCCATTGGCCAATTACATTGCCTCTTTTGTCTTTGCTTTGTTTTTCCTGCTTAATTCCGTGCATTAAATATAATGTTTTTTTAGTGGGCATGAGACTTGGTTCAGATGGCTTATGTTGTGAAAGAAAAGTTGTCTTTCTAAAGTCTGTACTCTGAATCTTACATCTCATACTTGATTTTTTTTCATAATTTTTTTGGACCTGATGAGTGTCCAATGGTATGGGAAATTAAGGATTTGCATGAGACTGACGTTTGTGAGTTTGGCCCTGTACTGAATAGTTTTGGGAGTGACTGGGTGATGATTACAAGCTAGTTGTTCTTATCTTACCATTATATGTCTTCCTCAGTATTGATTTGTGAATTATTTCTTTTTTCGAACTATGCAGGAGGACTGCATGTGATGAGTTAAGGCACAAGAAGATCTACGACCATTTTAGCTCCAGCAGTTATTACACAACCAATCAACAGTGCATTTTCACGACCCAGGCTTCTAAATTCTGACTGACAGGCTCGCTGGCACAGCCACATATAATCTCACGCATTCAAAATGCTAGCTACATGAAATACGCCTAGATTTACGAGTAGAAATCCAAGGTAACATTTATCGCTTAAAAGTATTTACTTCATTTTTTATCTTCATGTAAAAAGAGAATGCAAGCTGAAATATAAAGTCTGCAGATTCCTCCTGTATGTTCAATTTTCCTAATAGGAAGAACCATACCGACAGCCCTTGAACTAGATTGGTCGAAGCAGCATACATACATATTACAGTTGTGCATTTTAAATTTGAAGACCAAGGCAACTCCCGATTGATGTAATTGGAGGTGAATGTCTGATTTCTGGTTTGTATTTAATCTTAGAAAACAGAAGCTCATCAAGTCTCAACAACATCCAGGAGATGTACCTACGTAGCTACTGTTAGTTCAAAACTTTATTTCACAAGTTGGCAACATGATATTCAGGATGTTAAGCAGGTGTTATAGTTCCAATTTGCTTTCTTCTCATAAAACTTGGTCTCATAAACAGTAGAGGCTGTAGCCCGATGTTGCTCACTGCACACGTATACTTATTCTGATTTCTGATGGCCTTCTAAATTTGAATTATTGTCTTGATGCCAGGTGGAGGACCTTTGCAATCTTATCAAGCTTGACGCTAAACTGGCACTGTTACTTGATCCCATATTACTCCTTCGAACAAATTGTGCGCAAAGTTGAGGAAGTTGGGGCCAATAATTGTATTATAATAAAATTCTTTCTTCCTTTTAAGGGTTTGTTTCCATA
>NW_025244654.1:0-2736 GCF_018294505.1 Triticum aestivum
TGCGATTTTTTGGTTTACCCTTGCGTCGCTGGCCATTGTCCTGCGTGTTGGTATTAGCCACAAAGTCCATGTTACCATCCGCTTTACGCTTGCCTCCACCACCATTGCCTGCCCAGTGATGCTGCTGACCTTTGGAGTTGTTGTTCCTCTTTCCCTTCCCTGCCTTGTCATCATCAGATTCGGGATCCTTGGTACTATCAGAATCAGCATACTTTACCAAAGCAGCCATGAGGGTCCCCATGTCAGTGCAATGACGCTTCATCCGTCCCAACTTCAGCTTTAGGGGCCCAAACCGGCAGTTGCCTTCTAGGGTTAATACAGCGTGTCAGCGTTGATGCGATCTGATGAATGCAACACTTGTGAAACCCGGCGCACCCAATGAGTCGTCGATTCTCCTTCCTCCTGGACGCAGGAAGCTAAGTCCACTATCGACATAGGCTGTTTACAGGTATCCTTGAAATTGCTGATAAACCGGGCTCGTAATTGGGCCCATGAACTGATAGAATTAGCCGGCAAGCTTTTTAACCAAGTATGGGCCGTTCCTTCAAGCATCATGGTGAAGTATTTCGCACACGCCGCGTCATCCACATCAAGCATCTCCATGGCCGTCTCATATCTCTCCACCCATGTCTCTGGAGGTTGATCCGCCGTGTAATTTGGTACTTTGCGCGGGCCTTTGAAATCCTTGGGCAGGCGCACATTGCGTAAAGCGGGGAAAAGGCAAGGCACCCCCAAAGAACTAGAAGTGACACCAGGTTCGATCGAGATAGTTGGACGAAACAGCGTGAGCTACCGAGCCTGATGCTGTACGGCTAACTCGGCTTCCCTGCGCGCTCGGGTCCGGTCCACCACTTCCTGAGCGTTATCAGCACCACCCGCCGGGTTGTTGCCACGGGATGCTCCACGTCGTTCATTACTCAACACTGCCGGTTCATCCATATGTCTGCTATAGCTCCGGCTTGGACAGGGGGTTGAGTGGATCCGGCCGCGGCTGTACGAGTATGCTTCCTGTTGGACCAAAGCTGTCCTCAGAAGCTCCTTGACCCGTCGCGTCTCTACTACCTGCGGAGAGTCACCTTCAATTGGAATGGCCTCCAGCCGTGCAGCAGCAGCGACGAGATTGTCCATTGGGTTGGAGTAGTGACCCGGAGGTGTTAAAACAGCCTGAGGTATAATGGTGTTTTGACGAGGCGGGACAATCCGACGAGGCTGGACCGGCGCACCGGTCCAGGAGCTTCTGCCCGGTTTTCCTCCAGTGGATTATTGGTTCCCGCTCCCGGGGTGTTGAAAAGGTCTCTGGCCTCGAAAATCGGAGGCAAACAGGATCGGTACTTCCTCCTCATGACTTCCTGCGACGCGTTCTGGTCCAATATGAGCCTGTAGGCTTGTGCGTCTAGAGCGGCCCGCTCTGTGGCCATCCTGTTGTCCTCAGCTGCCAGATCCGCCTTGGCCTGGGTGATCTGTTCCTTTATCTTTGCAATCCCCGCGTTGTGGACGTCCTGATCCGCCGGATTAGCTTCCGCCATAAGCACAACCAATGCATCAAATAGCTCTGATAGAACTTGAGCCGGCGGGCGCACAGGGCCTCCTGCCCCGGCAGCCATCGCCGCTGCTGAACCGGAGGTTGTTGCCGCAGTAGTCGAAGAATGAAGCACTGCTTGTGTGCCGGCCATGAATATTCCAACTCGGTTGGGCAGATCAGAGGGGTCCGGAATACTGTCGCCATCGGAATAGCCCCCAATCCGGCCATCTTGTAGCTGATAAAGAGATTCGGTTTCTCCGGTCGATGACTCGTCATCGGAACAAACGACGGTCTCGCCGCGAGATTCCGATCCATCCTCATAACTTCCTCCATGGATGACTCCCATGAAGGCACGCTTCATGGCCGGTTTAACCCGGGCGGATCGCGCACGCTGAGCCGTCTCGACGAGGTCAGTGTAGATGTCCGGCTCAGGGTCTGGTTCACCGATCTTGCCAATGAAAACGTGAATGCCACCAAAGGGGACCCGATACCTGTACTCAACTGAGCCGGCCTCGGGGCCCCAGCCTGCGTCGTCGATGTAGAGCTTGCCGCGACGACTCTTAGTCATCCGGCTTATAGCGTAGCCCTCGAGTCCTTCAAAGTGGCCCTCCAAGAACCTGAAACCATTGTGCGATAGCCCCATGGTGGGCGCCAACTGTCGTGGTTTTGTCACGGCAGATGTCCTAGAGAAAGGACTTAGTCGTGGAGCCATCGCGACGGGTTAGCTTGAAGGGGTTAAGGCGGACACAGGGACGCAAGAGAGTTTATACTAGTTCGGCCCCTTCGATGAAGGTAAAAGCCTACGTCTAGTTGTGATGGAATTGATGGGGTTTCGATGACTAGGGAGCAAACAAGCTTCGCCTATGTCTCGAGTTGTTGTCTGTCCTTGAACCGCCGCCGGGTCGTCCCCTTATATACACGGGTGACGCTCGTCGGTTCACAGAGTCCCAACACCGGTCCATATTCGTATCTGGGTTGGTCTCTCCTTATTCCTAACTTACAATACAAGTTTATATACAAATGCCAGTTTACAGCTACAAATCTAAACCGACCACGGGCCTTAGGCCCTCGTCTGTCTTCTTGGGCTTTAGCACTCTTGAACTACTGATGAAGTTGACCCGACCCAGATAGGCTAGTTTATGCCTAGCAGTAGTATCCCCAACAAGTACCTTCGGAGACACCTGTAGAGCACCTTTATAATCACCCAGTTACGT
>NW_025244655.1:0-2736 GCF_018294505.1 Triticum aestivum
TGCGATTTTTTGGTTTACCCTTGCGTCGCTGGCCATTGTCCTGCGTGTTGGTATTAGCCACAAAGTCCATGTTACCATCCGCTTTACGCTTGCCTCCACCACCATTGCCTGCCCAGTGATGCTGCTGACCTTTGGAGTTGTTGTTCCTCTTTCCCTTCCCTGCCTTGTCATCATCAGATTCGGGATCCTTGGTACTATCAGAATCAGCATACTTTACCAAAGCAGCCATGAGGGTCCCCATGTCAGTGCAATGACGCTTCATCCGTCCCAACTTCAGCTTTAGGGGCCCAAACCGGCAGTTGCCTTCTAGGGTTAATACAGCGTGTCAGCGTTGATGCGATCTGATGAATGCAACACTTGTGAAACCCGGCGCACCCAATGAGTCGTCGATTCTCCTTCCTCCTGGACGCAGGAAGCTAAGTCCACTATCGACATAGGCTGTTTACAGGTATCCTTGAAATTGCTGATAAACCGGGCTCGTAATTGGGCCCATGAACTGATAGAATTAGCCGGCAAGCTTTTTAACCAAGTATGGGCCGTTCCTTCAAGCATCATGGTGAAGTATTTCGCACACGCCGCGTCATCCACATCAAGCATCTCCATGGCCGTCTCATATCTCTCCACCCATGTCTCTGGAGGTTGATCCGCCGTGTAATTTGGTACTTTGCGCGGGCCTTTGAAATCCTTGGGCAGGCGCACATTGCGTAAAGCGGGGAAAAGGCAAGGCACCCCCAAAGAACTAGAAGTGACACCAGGTTCGATCGAGATAGTTGGACGAAACAGCGTGAGCTACCGAGCCTGATGCTGTACGGCTAACTCGGCTTCCCTGCGCGCTCGGGTCCGGTCCACCACTTCCTGAGCGTTATCAGCACCACCCGCCGGGTTGTTGCCACGGGATGCTCCACGTCGTTCATTACTCAACACTGCCGGTTCATCCATATGTCTGCTATAGCTCCGGCTTGGACAGGGGGTTGAGTGGATCCGGCCGCGGCTGTACGAGTATGCTTCCTGTTGGACCAAAGCTGTCCTCAGAAGCTCCTTGACCCGTCGCGTCTCTACTACCTGCGGAGAGTCACCTTCAATTGGAATGGCCTCCAGCCGTGCAGCAGCAGCGACGAGATTGTCCATTGGGTTGGAGTAGTGACCCGGAGGTGTTAAAACAGCCTGAGGTATAATGGTGTTTTGACGAGGCGGGACAATCCGACGAGGCTGGACCGGCGCACCGGTCCAGGAGCTTCCGCCCGGTTTTCCTCCAGTGGATTATTGGTTCCCGCTCCCGGGGTGTTGAAAAGGTCTCTGGCCTCGAAAATCGGAGGCAAACAGGATCGGTACTTCCTCCTCATGACTTCCTGCGACGCGTTCTGGTCCAATATGAGCCTGTAGGCTTGTGCGTCTAGAGCGGCCCGCTCTGTGGCCATCCTGTTGTCCTCAGCTGCCAGATCCACCTTGGCCTGGGTGATCTGTTCCTTTATCTTTGCAATCCCCGCGTTGTGGACGTCCTGATCCGCCGGATTAGCTTCCGCCATAAGCACAACCAATGCATCAAATAGCTCTGATAGAACTTGAGCCGGCGGGCGCACAGGGCCTCCTGCCCCGGCAGCCATCGCCGCTGCTGAACCGGAGGTTGTTGCCGCAGTAGTCGAAGAATGAAGCACTGCTTGTGTGCCGGCCATGAATATTCCAACTCAGTTGGGCAGATCAGAGGGGTCCGGAATACTGTCGCCATCGGAATAGCCCCCAATCCGGCCATCTTGTAGCTGATAAAGAGATTCGGTTTCTCCGGTCGATGACTCGTCATCGGAACAAACGACGGTCTCGCCGCGAGATTCCGATCCATCCTCATAACTTCCTCCATGGATGACTCCCATGAAGGCACGCTTCATGGCCGGTTTAACCCGGGCGGATCGCGCACGCTGAGCCGTCTCGACGAGGTCAGTGTAGATGTCCGGCTCAGGGTCTGGTTCACCGATCTTGCCAATGAAAACGTGAATGCCACCAAAGGGGACCCGATACCTGTACTCAACTGAGCCGGCCTCGGGGCCCCAGCCTGCGTCGTCGATGTAGAGCTTGCCGCGACGACTCTTAGTCATCCGGCTTATAGCGTAGCCCTCGAGTCCTTCAAAGTGGCCCTCCAAGAACCTGAAACCATTGTGCGATAGCCCCATGGTGGGCGCCAACTGTCGTGGTTTTGTCACGGCAGATGTCCTAGAGAAAGGACTTAGTCGTGGAGCCATCGCGACGGGTTAGCTTGAAGGGGTTAAGGCGGACACAGGGACGCAAGAGAGTTTATACTAGTTCGGCCCCTTCGATGAAGGTAAAAGCCTACGTCTAGTTGTGATGGAATTGATGGGGTTTCGATGACTAGGGAGCAAACAAGCTTCGCCTATGTCTCGAGTTGTTGTCTGTCCTTGAACCGCCGCCGGGTCGTCCCCTTATATACACGGGTGACGCTCGTCGGTTCACAGAGTCCCAACACCGGTCCATATTCGTATCTGGGTTGGTCTCTCCTTATTCCTAACTTACAATACAAGTTTATATACAAATGCCAGTTTACAGCTACAAATCTAAACCGACCACGGGCCTTAGGCCCTCGTCTGTCTTCTTGGGCTTTAGCACTCTTGAACTACTGATGAAGTTGACCCGACCCAGATAGGCTAGTTTATGCCTAGCAGTAGTATCCCCAACAAGTACCTTCGGAGACACCTGTAGAGCACCTTTATAATCACCCAGTTACGT
>NW_025244656.1:0-2736 GCF_018294505.1 Triticum aestivum
TGGCCCTAGTGGCTTCTTGGGGAGCATTGTGCCTCCACACCGCTCCAAACGGAGATTAGCATCCGCAAGGGTGTGAACTTCGGGATACATCGTCGTCTCCGCGTGTCTCGGTTATCTCTTACCCGAACCCTTTACTTATGCACTTTACTTTGTGATAGCCATATTGTTTCTTGTCATATATCTTGCTATCACTTAGTTGTTTATCTTGCTTAGCATAAGTCGTTGGTGCACATAGGTGAGCCTAGTTGTTGTAGGTTTTGTGCTTGTCAAATTAACCGCTAGGTTTATTCCGCATTTGTTCAAGCCTAAACCGTAATTATTTTAAAACGCCTATTCACCCCCCCCCCTCTAGGCGACATCCACGATCTTTCACCAGGGTATCTCCATAGAAGTTACCATGGTACAACACGTGCACTAGTGGCACGTATTGACCATAATTTGGAGGAGTATCATAATAGGTATTGTAATTCTCAAGGTCAGTACAAAATGCGATCAGATGATTTTTCTCCTGATAAGTTAATTCGGAGTCATCGGTGTAGTGGGTTTTGTCTATCATCTTTCGCACATTGTTTGAAGAATGAAAATAAGCTGTCAATGGGAATAAGCTGTCAACTATTTTGAAATGAACAATATAAATTAGTTAATAACTATGTTTGAGAAACTCACATAGCGGTAGAATTGGAAGCGTATCAACAAGGACCCAAATGTCCATATTGTCTTGCTCGATGTCAGGATCACCAAGATCCATGGTGACAAGCATATTCTCATAAAAACCATACATCTTGCAAAGTGCTTCCCAATTTGGGCAACCAAAATGGGTTACCCTCTGAGAATTGTACAGATTTACTTTAAAATCCATACCATGATGGCTCCTTAGGTGAATTTTCTTTGTTTCGAAATTTTCATGGTCTTCAAAACCCATCCTCTTCAAGACATGGCGTCTTGCATGGCATGGGATAAGCTAGTCAAATTGTAAAAGATGAAAATTACACGTTGAAATAGTTGAAGTCGTGCTTAATTAATTACGAAAAAAACACTTGTCGTCGTTGCGTACCATTTCAACATCGAAGGTCTCCTGGAGCTTAATGCAAAAGCGCCGATCTTCGTCCAGGTGAGGCCACAGACCTCGTTCGTCGTTGCACCAGCCGCACTCCTCCGGGAGACTTTCGTCGTCCGAATACAACATTTCCTATGTTCATAATTCAAAGATTAAACTTGTACAATTAAATATATATATACAAAAAAATAAATTAGATCATTATTATTCATCACGGGTTGACTATCGGTCTGTCGAGTCTTTCGTGAAAACTCTCAGCTCACGTGGTGTATATATTCGACCGTCGGTGATGGTAGCTCCTCCTTTCGTTCCCGGATGCATTACACCAAATTGTCTAGCACACGGGAACGAAGGAGAAGCTACCCCCACGACAACAGTCGTGATTCTTCGTCCTCTCATATATGGTGGAGACTCTCCCTCACTGATTTCTCTCTGACATTTGCGACCGTCGTTGATGGTATCTCCTCTTTTCGTTCCCGAGTACATTACACCAAATTGTCTAGCACACGGGAACGAAGGAGAAGCTACCCCAAGACAACAGTCGGGATTCTTCGTCCTTTCATATATGGTGGAGACTTGACAGGCTTAAAGTCAACCCGAAGTATCGTTTAATTATCTTTATAAAAAAGGACATACCGTTTAACTAAAAAATAAACTAATTCTATTAATTTTCTTACTAAAAATGAACTACTTCTATAGTAAAATAAACTAGTTCTATTAATTTTCTTACTAAAAATAAACTATTTCTATAGTAAAATAAACTACTTCTATAGTAAAATAAACTAGTTCTATTAATTTTCTTACTAAAAATAAACTACTTCTATAGTAAAATAAACTAGTTTTATTAAATCAACTAGTTGAACTAAGCACTTACTATAAATAAAATAAAGTAGTACTTACTAAAAATAAACTAGTTTAACTAGTTCTATTATTTTTCTAACTAATTCTATTAAACACTTACTAAAAAAATGTAATTCAACTAACCTAAAATGCACACTAACCTAACATCTAATGCACTAACTTAAATCAGAGAATGTTCAAATAAACTAGTATTGCTTGGGTTTTTTTAAGAAATGTTCAAATAGAAAATTTAGAAAAAAAAAATTAATTTTGTTCAAATAGAAAATCAGAGAATGTTCAAATATGAACTAAAATAATCCTAAACCTAAACGAAACCTCTCCTCCTCCCTTTTTTTCTTCTTCTTTTTTTCATCCTAAAACTTTATGAACAAAATTACAATAGAAAAAAACAATAAAAATTGTATGAACAAAATAAAAATTCTATGAACAAAATTACAACAGGAAAAAATCATAAAAATTCTATAAAAAAATGACATATTCTTTGCATATGAACATACAAACATTTGCATATTCTACAATAATATCACCCAGAAAAATCTATGAACAGAAAAAGATCCTAACTTTTGCATATGAACATACATACATCATCATCATCATTAGTTCGGAGCTCATATGCAGAAGTTATGGCAGTTTTGGTTTCCTAGCGGTAGTACCGCGGCCAGAGCGGCAGTACCGCTTATCACCCCAAGCGGTAGTACCGCTGTCCAAAGCGGTAGTACCGCCTATGGCCATAAGCGGTAGTACGGCTACGGTTCCGCGCTGGTACCGCCTCAATTTTGGGTCTTGCATTTTTCGTGTCGAGTTTTGCAATAGTTGCA
>NW_025244657.1:0-2735 GCF_018294505.1 Triticum aestivum
ACCTGAAATGCATTCCTTGCACTAGTTGAACTTCTCGTTGTTTCACCTTGAACTTCTGTCACATATTTTTTTTCAGCCTCTCTCACAAGAATTTTTGAACTTTCTCGGGTTGAGCACTTGAACTTCTAGCAACAAATTTTTTGGACTTTGCCTTTTTATTCTTTTTTTCTCTCATACGAAATGCACACCACACAGTAAATGAACTTCTAACAGTTATCAAACCGAACTTCTCTCTATTTCGCTTTCGTAACAGAAAAAGTCTGAGTTTTTTATATACATCGAACCTCTCTAACTTTTTATTTGAACTTCTTTGTGTATTTTTTTTAGAAATGTGAAAATTGGAGTTCTGTTAGAAACATCAAACTTCCTCGTTATTTTCAATTGAACTTATTTGTTTATTCTTTAGTAATTGTAAACTTTGAACTTCTCTGTTACTTGAATTTGAACTTCACCTTTTTATATTTTAACTGAAGAATTGCATACGATTTTTATACGGAAAAAATCGAACATGGAAATACAAGGTGGACCTCTCCCGCAAGAATTTTTGAACTTCCTCGGAAAGAGCACTTGAACTTCTTTCATCAAGCCATAAAGCTTTTATTTTTCTCTTCTTTTATTCTCACCTGAAATGCATTCCTTGCAGTACTTGAACTTCTCATTGTTTTCACTATGAACTTTTGTCACATTTTGTGTATACGTCGAATCACACCCAATTGAAGGCCAGACGTGATTTTTTGCCATTTTCAAACATGTAATTGGAGGTAGGATGTCCTGCAATATAAATTCTGAACCGTTCATGGAGGAGCACGTGAACTTCTTCTTCTAGATTCATCTATTTTGTGAAAAATCTAAATTTTTTATAGACATCGAACTTCACCATTTTTAAAGTTTGAACTTCTTATTTTTATTGGTTAGTAACTGGGAAAATGCTTTTTTATATAAACAATGATACCGCACCATTATTTTGATTTCAACTTCTAGTTTTTATAGAATGGGGAAAATTAGTTTTTATACAATCTTTTGAAATGCTCCTCTTTCTAATTTGAAGTTCTCTGTTTTTTTACAAACGGGAAAAATCCGTTATAAAGATTTTTGAACTATTTTTTTAACTTCTTGCTCAAAAATTTTGACCTTCCAAATTTGTCTTTTTAGATATTAAAACTTCATTTTTTTACGTTGGCCTGCTTTGGTTTTTAAATTTGAACTTCTTATAGGTGCGACATTTTTATGCATTTTTTGCTTTTCGGTGAAATGGCCTAGGCGGTCCCTTTTTCATTTGATGATTTTTCTTCTATACGTGGTACACGTGAACTTCAGAATTTCTGAAACTTGAACTTCGCATGCTTTGAATTTTTTTTCACGAAACTCCATAGTTTTTATTCTTTGAATTCGATGATTTTTCTGTTTATTTTTTTGGTTTGAACTTCGATGTTTGTTACACCTGAACTTTTGAAACCACACCTTTTTATACACATTTTCCCTTGAATTCAACATTTGCAAAAACTATAGGAAAATTTGGGTAAATTCTCATAAGCAATAGGACAAACATTTGGAGGGCACCCATAATTTTTTTTTCTATTCAATGTACTACGCACAAGCACATGCACAGCACATCCACACAAAAATTTGTCTCACCTAAAATGAAAAAGATTTCAGTGTCACAAGACGACCATATTAGCATCACGGATTAGAGAATATGTACTTTTCAGTACATCCTTTTCAGAAATCCACCTTTTTTTGTCTATGCGAACTTCAATTTCTTTTAATATATGAACCTCATTGTGAATTTATTTTATTTCTGCACATGATTTTTGTACACAATTTTTTTATCGTATTACATATTTTTGAACTTCTTCATTTCTTATTTTTGAACTTCTTCCTCTTTCTCCTATATACACAAAAAGAACATAAAACCAGCCATTATTTGACAAAACATACACACAGAATGCGTGCGCACACACACAGTGTTCTTGTAAGTATAACGTGAAATGGGTAGATGCCATCAACTCATACACAAGAACAAAGGAAATCAAAGATCTCTAAAATGGTCACACATAAAGAGAGAGGATGAGATCTGCCGCACACATTTTTTAGGAGATCTGCCGCAAGATTTTTCTTGTTTGCTCATAGCAAATCAGAGCGGGGTCACACACAAAATGAACAAAATAAACAGAACAATCAGGGAGGATTGTACTGATTGTAGAATCTGCACAAAAAAGAATCCTTGAACTTCTGGGGGAGATGGGCGAGAACGACGATCATAAGGCCACACAGGCCAAGAACAGAAGAACCAGTGGGAGGGGGAGAGGTGTCGCACCAGCGGCTGGCGCCGTAGGGGTTGAGGTGCTTTTCGGGAGCAGGGCAGCAGGGAAGAAGCATATGTCGTGGGGGCGCATCACCTGCGGTAGGTGCCTATGGAGGGAGGAAGGTCGATGTGGCAGTTGCTGGAAGGTCACGGCGGCAGGTGGGGATTCCGGGCGGCCGCGGGATGGGGCATGTGCTGACTGCAGTGGGTAGTTGAGCCGGATCTAGGAGGAGGCCACCGGCGGTGTTGCGGGAGGAGGCGCTCCAGGGATGTGGACCGGCGGGTGGATGTGGCAGCACAATCCAGGGAGAATGGAAACGGCGGCGACATGATCTGGGGAGGGTGGCGGCTGCGTGATCTGGGGTGGTGCAATCCGGGGAGGACGGCGGCGGCTGCGTGATCTGGGAGGACGGCGGCGGCTGTGCGATCC
>NW_025244658.1:0-2735 GCF_018294505.1 Triticum aestivum
GGACTCCTCCAGTGCACTCCCTTTTCAAATGCTCCCTAGCCACTCCTAGCTCCCTTAATGCCCTTTTCAAATGCTCCCCAGCCACTCCTAGCTCCTTTAATGCACTCACTTTTCAAATCCTCACCGCCCTGAAAGGGAGAAATAACAACATTTACATGAACACATGTTTATAGAGAAGTGCAAGATAAGAGATTCTTTGATGAAATTATAAGAAATATATCATTACCAATGCTCTGTTGTTGTGCTAGAGGGGTTGGCTTAACTATTTTTACCAAAAAAAAGGAAGATTCCTGATAAATAACATATCACACATGTGCAGATTGGAGCGTACACATTGCTTGAATGGGATTACTTACATGTGAGCTAGGCCAAGCAATAACAGAACCCATAGCATCCCTTACTGTTTGGAATTTTTCATATGGTCTAACTAGTTTCTCATCTCCTAGATATGTGCAGCCGCGAACAAGAACTGCAACGTATTGCACTCCAAGCATGTTTCCTCGAACCACATATGTTTTCTCTTTACTCTCTAAAGTTCCTTTGGCCAGGAGTTTGTCTTTGTTTCTCAAGTTCATCGAATACAACACCACTTCAACTTTATCCTATTTTTCCAGAAATGAAACATTTTTTATTGATGAACCTGAGAAGATTTCATTTTACACAAATAAAAACAATTTCACAAATAATTAGACCAACTATCCATTATATAATCATTGTCATTTGGATATCTAGCCTATATGTACCTGCTTTGTGACTTGGTGATGACCATGTGGCTTCGTTGCATTGCTATTTTGAGCATGATCATTCTGCAATTAAATAGGAATATGCGTGAAGGGAGACACGTGATCAACTATAATCAAGAATTATAGTTTTGAAGAGTTCCGTTACATGCAGCCTTATTCCACACACACTTTCGGTTGCACAATTTGCTTTGAAATTAGATTATAGTCTTATTACATCCTCCGTCCCAAAATTCTAGTCTTGGATTTGTCTAGATACGGATGTATCTAATACTAAAACATGATTTGATACATCTGTATCTAGACAAAACTAAGACAAGAATTTTGGGACGGAGGGAGTAGAAAATTATTTATTGTGAAAACTTTGCAAGAATTCAGCATGCAAACAAATGAAGTTCAAGTCATGTAAATTTATACACTAAAAACAGAATTGACATACTATTCAAGGGCCAGGGTGTTTCTCAACATCTATGCAAGGTTTCCACCAAAAAGACCATGTATGCAAGTTTGGTGTTTTATTAGTACTCATGTATCAATTCAAAATTGATTAATTGGTTTTTTTTGAATACGAGATCTCTTGGAGCAGCAACGATATGTGTGTGAGTAACTTTTGGTCCCATTGGGCCAAATCATGTTGTTGTTGTATGCAATACAATTTTTTAATACTTGGTTGAATCTGACTTATGATCTGCTAGCGGTGTCATGACATTTTTTTAAACGAGCTTGTCAAAATGGGATTGGTGTTTCATAATAATGTCATTTACCTTACACTTACATACAAAATTAGACAACCTCGTGTACAATCATTGTCATTTAGATATGTAGCATATGTTTACCTGGTTAGTGACTTGGTGAAGTCGTAAACTTGGTTCAGGGCCACCTTGCTGCACTGCAAGATTATTTTCAGCATGGGCATTCTGCAATTTAATAGGAAAAGATGTCATCGTCATCTTTGATAAAAATCTAGATAAGTCCTTGCACGTAGGTTAAGATTCTAGCAAGATTAGAAATAAACAGAGGGTCAAGCCTCAGCAAAACATTACAAAGCCCCAATGACCGAGTTAGCACAGCTAAATCAGTACACTATGTTACTTCCTGTAACAAGAGATGGAAGATACAGTTAGGAAACCGGCTACACAGTGCATTGATGTCTCTTGAGGTCATGACAGAATCTATAGCGAGATGCTTCAGGTTTTCCAGTAAATTCATCACCATCAAAAACTACAGGGGAGTTGAATAGCTGTAGCACTAACAGAACAATAATCTCAGTGCAAAAGCTTCAGCATTTGTAGAATTCTTCAGAGAACAGAGGTTGTGCTGAACGTTTCTTCAAACAACTAGATAATTGAGGTACTATTCTTCAGATAACAGAGGTTGTGGCCGCCTTGCCTCGGGCCTCGTCGCTGCAGGAAGTCTCGGGGTTCCCTGGGGCAGCAGGCCATGGGACGGGGGAGACTTAGGTCGGAGTTGGGGAATTCCAAGATGATTTTGTCTAATCACTTAGAGAATAGAGGGTTATCTGCTAATTGCGCTTAAGTGGATGCATGGTTAAGGATGCCACCTTTAATCGGTGGCGTTCATTACAGATCTGAGGGTCCACGTAGGAATTTTCATATTTTCACTGAATATCTATTTTCACTAGATACTTCGCCAATATCAAGCATGCAATGAGATCTAATTATGCCTAAAAGTTAAGTTAATGCAAAGCAGCACATGAACAATCTGAAAGAACAATCAAGAGTTAAGTGGTTTCACTAGTACAGACTACAAAACTAAAACAGCTGCTCACCCAAACAGTTTACAAAGAAACAATTGGGATGGGACTCTTCCCAAATGGTTCTGCCAACATAGTTTTTGGATATTTGTGCTACTAGTATCTATGCGTGATGTGGCTTAATGGGTGTTACTAGTTACTCTGCTCCTACCATGGAGCAGAGCTCCTGCAGGTTGCACAACCGGATAGCAAACCTTCACACCGATTAAGCCACAAGTAAT
>NW_025244659.1:0-2735 GCF_018294505.1 Triticum aestivum
GCACTTTCTCGTGAATCACTTCCGCGAGAGGTATCATCAAGAGCTTTGTCTTGATTTCTCCACCACAACCTTGCTTGGAGTTAGGAAAGGTTCTTGAATGTGTTTAACTATTGCAGAACAATCGGTGGTGATCTGTACCTTTTGTACACCGACCTCGAGTGCCAACAACAGACCTTCGTTGCGTGCCATTGCTTCAAGTGTTTCTGGATCGAACAGATCATCCACTGTTACAGCTGAGGCGCCCAAAAACAACCCCGTATGATCTCGACAAATTGCCGCAAAGGCTACCCTGTCCTGATTACGTGGGATTGCAGCATCGACATTCATTTTCACCCATTCAACTTCTGGGTGTACCCACTTCTTTAGCCGGACACTAGAGATGGTGGGCATTGTATCATGTTTCTTCTCAGGAACCAGAGCCAAATCAACAAGGTATTTTTTTTATACAAAACACGCATGGACTGAGGCCATTGATACTCTTGTTCATGTATAGCCTTTTCGCGAACCCACGATATCGCCGAAAGTGTAACAATGGCTTTGAATCATCACCTACTGTACTTTGCAACTCAACTAACCACAATCATTAGTGATTGGGACCATATGCTCAACGTACAAGTTTCATCTCGAGGGGGCGTACACGAACCGGTGTTCGCAGCATCCTCTCTTCGGGGCGAGCCCTATCGATGATTTCATTCTATACAATGTCAAAACCTGAAATACCAATGGTAGTTTCCAAGTGCCATCTCTATTCGACTCCCATGCTTATTCTTGAACGCTTGAAAATGTAGCATGAGCATGTTGACAATCATTCTAGACTACATGAATAACTAGTGCTAGTCCTTGACCTCTAGCTTTTGCCCAAAGCCGAGCCTCCTCCTTGATTGGGCGGACGAGCTCGCCGGTAGATCGCCGAAGGTCGTTGAAGAGAGCGATGTTTCGATGCTTCGAGATACTCCATGCGGTTAGGGCTATAAGAGAGTTGAGGCCCTTCACCAAACTTGCCGGAGAAGCGGCAAGCGAGGCAGACCACCACGGGAAGAAGGTCGCGCCGACGCTTGGCAGAAGAACCGGCAAGGCGACGCCAGGATAATATCGCATGCCAGGTGATCTTCGAGAAGACGGACTGGACAAATAGGTGATCAATGGTCTCAAGCTCCTGGTTGCGCAACTTGGATAGAGGGTCGTGAATTAACCATCGCACGCTCTTCGTTCCGCAGTCCAGCAGCGGTCCAGGGAGGCTAACAAGAGAAAAACTTGACGTTCATCGGTGCCCAACACTTCCATATGGGCCGCCAATTGAGCGTGATGGTGGAGCCATTCGTGTATTGCTCGTTCTGGGTCAAGTTCCAAGAGATCTTGTCGGGCACGTCAGAAAGCTCGATCTGCTGAATACGCGACCATAGACCAAAGTATTCGATCGTGGCGGACAGTCCCAGGGAACCATGCATATCACAGATCCAGGATCGTTCGGTGATCCCATCGCACACCGATCTGCAGTGCCTCGGCCTGCGTGGGCTGTGGGGTAGATGTGTAGGCATGATCTCGGCAAGAGACTGTCCCTAGAGCCAATGGTCAGACCAGAACCGGCAAGTACAACCATCCCCCAAGGTCCGAGTCATGGAAGTGTGAAAGAACTGGTTGGTCTCCTCGTCTCTGGGGAGTTGTTGATGATTCCATGGGCGATTGGGGTCTGCAACCAGTAGCCAAAGCCAGCGAGCCCTAAGTGTGATGCCCATGCGGTGAAGATCGCGCACAGCCATGTCTCCAAGCTCCGGTGGTCTAGAGATCTTCGGCCAACTAATGAGGCAGCAACAGGCCTTGGCGTCCTTACGACCATGCCAAAAAAGTCACGCAGCACCGTGGTGATCTTCTTGAGGATTGAAGGGTTTATGGTCATGGCGAGTAGAATGTGCACTGGCATGGCCGTTGCATATGGCGAACAAGACAGAGTCTCTCGCCCCACGAGAGGAGGGTGGCTTTCCAAGTTGGATAATCTGGGTTACATGGAATTAATCTCACCTTAGCCTCTGTATTTTGACCAGATGACCTTTTAAACCTGGACGGAAAGCGTGTGACTATAGAGGCAATATCATATACATGATACTAAATTATGATACTACCCGCTATGAGAGGACTTATTTTTTCTATACAACCTGCTACATCATGACCCACTTTTATTTCCCTTTTGACATAAAGAAAAGGATAATTGAGGATCAAGATTGGCATAGATAATGACAGTATTACAACTAGTATCTAATAGTATCAACATCCCTATCAAAATTTGAGGAGCAAACCCTAGAGTAGAGCAATGAGGGTGCTCACCTTAGGCCTTTCAGTTATAGGGTCTATCTGATGTGTACAGAAGGAACCAAAACTTCCTATAATATCGCAATAGAATATACAAGTTGTGATTCTATCTTTTGATGTGACTTTCTTAAGAATGAAATATATGGATACATTCACTTTTATATCTAGGTTTAAATTGAATACAAATCAAACTAAGAAGCACAATATATACAAAAAAAATCATGCATACATATAAGTAAGGTGTTGTTTTACCAAGCACCCATGAGATACCTATTGAGTTGACCGATGCGATTCAATACCAAGTATAAACCCCTTGTAGACACCTTACCGTACCTAGAAAATTATATTCACACCTAAGATATATAAAAATGCAACTTGCCCTGATATTTGCTTGAGCTTACGTTTTAGACCTATCTCCAAAGATATTT
>NW_025244660.1:0-2735 GCF_018294505.1 Triticum aestivum
CGTTCCTGTTTTCTGTCCTTTCACCATTTCTTAAATTCCCGGAGATCCGTAACTCCGATTGGGCTGAAATTTTAACTCAATTTTGTTCTGTATATTATCTTTCTTGTCGCAAAAGAAGAGAAGCAACCACCTTACAAGGTCTCCACAAGCCTGCTAGGCGTGCCTAGGGTAGGGGGCGTGCCTCTCGAGCTTGTGGGCCCCTCGGGCAACATCTCGCGTTGATTCCTTTTCCCAAAATCACAAATATTCCAAAATAAATCTCCGTAAATTTCTATCATGTTTGGACTTTATTTGGAATGGATATTGTGCAAAACAAAAAAATGCAACAAACAGGAACTGGCACTGGGCACTGGATCAATATGTTAGTCCCAAAAACAATATAAGATGTTGCCAAAAGTACATGAAAGTTGTAGAATATTGGCATGGATAAAAAGATAGGAGGGAGACGTATCAGCATCCCCAAGTTTAATTCCTGCTCATCCTCGAGTAGGTAAATGAATAAAAAGATAATTTTTGATGTGGAATGCTACCTAGCATAATCTTGATAATATAATCTAATAATGGCATGAATATTAAGACACGAGTGATTCAAAGCAATAGTCTATAATTTGATATAAATACATCAATACTCAGGCATCCCAACAAACAATCATGTCTTTCAAAATATCAATGCTAAAGAACGTTATCCCTACAAAATCATATAGCCTTGGCATGGTCCATTTTCTTAACACAAAGTATTTATGATGCACAACCCCGATAACATGCCGAGCAATTGGTTCAAACTTTTTAATGGACTTCAGCTTTTTCAACCACCGCACAATACATGAGCGCAAGCCATGGATATAGCACTATGGGTGGAATAGAGTATGGTGATAGAGATAATATGGAGAAGACAAAAATGATGAAAGTCTCACATCGACGCGGCTAACGAATGGGCTATGGA
Source organism: Triticum aestivum (assembly GCF_018294505.1). Taxonomy (NCBI): domain Eukaryota; kingdom Viridiplantae; phylum Streptophyta; class Magnoliopsida; order Poales; family Poaceae; genus Triticum; species Triticum aestivum. The sequence goes on from NW_025244660.1 coordinate 944, forward strand.
GATGCTCATCAATTGATGTCAATGCAAGGAGTAGGGATTGCCATGCAACGGATGCACTAAGAGCTATTAGTGTATGAAAGCTCACACTGAAAACTAAGTGGGTGTGCATCCAACTTGCTTGCTCATGAATACCTCGGGCATTTGAGGAAGCCCATCATCGGTATATACAAGCCAAGTTATATAATGAAAAATTCCCACTAGTATATGAAAGTGACAACATAGGGGACTCTCTATATGAAAAACATGGTGCTACTCTGAACTCAAGTGTGGAAAAGGATAGTAACATTGCCCCTTCTCTCTTTTTCTCTCATTTTTTTTCATTTTTTCATTTTTTTGGGATCTTTTTGGCCTCTTTTGTTTTTGTCTGGAGTCTCATGCCGACTTGTGGGGGAATCACAGTCTCCATCATCCTTTCCTCACTGGGGCAATTCTCTAATAATGAGGATCATCACGCTTTTATTTACTTACAACTCAATACTAGGACAAAATATGACTCTATATGAATGCCTCTGGCAGTGTACCTGGATGTGCAATGATCCGGCGTAGCAAAGATATAAAAAAGGACAAGCCATGAAAATATCATGCTAACTATCTTACGATCATGCAAAGCAATATGGCAATGAATGCTCAAGTCATATATATGATGATGATGGAAGTTGCATGACAATATATCTTGGAATGGATATGGAAATGACATAATAGGCAGGTATGACTTGAAGTTGGCAACAGTACTTAAAGTAGTGATTTGCTTTATTATACTAACGGATCTCACGAGGGTTTTGTTAAGTTTTGTGTGATTGAATTTTTCAAGTTTTGGGTGAGATCGCGTTGGATGAAGGAATAAGGAGTGGCAAGAGCCAAAGCTTGGGGATGTCGGAGGCACCCCAAGGTAATATTCAAGGACTCCCAAGAAGCTAAGCTTGGGGATGCCCCGGAAGGCATCCCCTCTTTCTTCTAACGACCATCGCTAATTTTACTTGGAGCTATATTTTTATTCGTCACATGATATGCGTAAATTCATGGAGCGTCGTGTGCTTTATTTATTTTTATTTTAATAATGCACCATGCTGGTATGAGATAGTACTTAGTTGATTTATAGAATGCTCTTTGCACTTCACTTATATATTTTGAGCATGGCTTTATAGAATGCTTCGTGTGCTTCACTTATATCATTTGAAGTTCGGATGTCTGTTTCTCTACACATAGAATACCGCCATTTGTAGAATGCTCTTTTGCTTCACTTATATTTTTTAGAGTGTGGGTATATATTTTGTAAAAAGAATTAAACTTTCTTGCTTCACTTATATCTATTTAGAGAGTCAACAGGAATTGGGCCTTCATAGGATAAGATATAATGAGGCTTATGTGTGATAGAGCATATTATATCACGGGGTTTGGATGCACCCGTGAAGTTTGCACCAACTCTCGAGGTGAGAAAGGGCAATGCATGGTACCGAAGAGGTTAGCAAATTGCGGAAAGGTGAGAGTGCGTATAATCCATGGACTCACATTAGTCATAAATAACTCACATACTTATTACAAACATTTATTAGGCCTTGAATCAAAGAACTACTACACATGCCCATAGGGGGATAGATTGGTAAGAAAATACCGTTGCTCATCCCCGACCGCCACTCATGAGGAGGACAATCAATAATACATCATGCTCCAGTTTCATAGCATAACGAGAGACTATAGATGCATTCTTAGGGAATCACAAACCTTAACACCAATATTCTTACTAAACCACAATCATTCACTAGTACCTCCCACATATTAACATCTGTATATC
>NW_025244661.1:0-2735 GCF_018294505.1 Triticum aestivum
GTCCGAACGGATCGTGACGGTGCCGGAGGCACGAGCCTCCCGCACGACGGCGGTGGAGGTGGTTCCCTCCCGCGCGGCTCCGGTGCTCCTGCTCCCGTCGCCCGGCGCTTCTCTCCTTGTCCTCTTGGCCTCGTGGTGGTGATCTCAGTGAGGCGGCATGGGTGGCGTCGCGACCGTATTGGCGCATGTTGGTGGGCGGCGAGTTGGCTGGCTGGCTCCGGTCCGGTTGGGCGGTGTGGTATGGAGTACGGGAGAAATCCTTGCCGGATCTTCTGGCTCCGGTGCTATGACGCCTGCGGGTGCCGTCAGTCCTTCCTGGAGGATGTCGGTGGTATCCATCCCCCACTCCCCTCTACGTGCCGGGGGAAACCCTAGGACTCATCCGGGCAGCAGCTTCGTCGGTGTCGCATTCCTTATCGGAGGTGTTGTTTGGTACGCGGCTGATCGGAGCCTTGTATCGTGGTGGGTCGATTCCGGAGGGCGTTGCGGTGCCGGGTCATCCTCGCTTTGTCGAGCTGCCATTGTTGGCATTTGTTTTCTCTTCCTTTTTTCTTTTGGGCTTGTTGTGCTGCTCGCCCCAGCATTGTCTGTGTATCGGTGTTGGTTGCTTAGGAATACAAAGCGGGGGAAACCTTTTTCAGTAAAGCAACAGACGATGAAATCTGACTCGAAATAATACAATGGCATTCATTCAAAAGCATCTTGCTCATACTACATGAGAAACTTAGCTACACTAAAGTGCACACTTGGTAAGTTTTTTCAGATAACATAGCACTACCGACCATGTTGATGCACGACAAACTCATTGGTAATAAAAAACTGCAACAGCCCTTTCTTCACCCTGGAGAACACAAAAGCGTTAATCTCCATGTAAACCAGTACAAATAAAGATAAAATTTAACAGAAGCACCTATGTAACATAGTTTATGGACAAGATGCATGTACAAACTCATGATCAGCTATGCGTGTGCAAATGGGGTCCAGGACCATGCTCAAGATGTTGTTCTGAAGAAAAGCTTACAGCTGCTATTTAAGAAGCGCAGCTGTTATCTCAGGAGCGTAATATCCATTCAGTTTTGCTGACCCTTTTTTGTGTTGTGTAAAACTGAATTTGGTCTCCCTACTAAGGCAATTGCGGGCGCTTAAAAGAATGATGTTACTGATGTTTCATTTTAATAAATGCAGCAGGGCGTGAGCCTTTTGATCTATAAAAACATGTGTACAAACTCATGATCAACTCAGCAACATAAACAAGACATATATCATATCCTCTAAGAAAAAGACGTATCAAGATCTCTCTGTCCCCCCCCAACCCCCCGCGTCGCTCCCGCGAGCGCCGGGGGGAAACCCTCGTCGCCGCCGGTCCTAGCCCCCCTCCCCTCCTCGTCTCTGCTCGCCGCCGCCGCACTCGCTGGTGGGCAAAGCCCAGCCGGCCGCGGCGGCGGCGGGGCCTCCTCTCCTTCCCGAAAAGTGGTGGGCGGCGCGGGACGACCTCGCCGGTCGGGGATGCGGTGCTTCATGGGGCACGGCGGTGAAGGTGGCTGCTGCCCCGGCATGGTGGGCTACGTGCGGTGGTCGTCGGGGTTGCGCTCGTGGTGGCAGAGGCGGTGGTGCGGGCTTGGCAGCGGCGGAGGCCCAAATCGATCTGGATCTGGGGGCTCTCCTCTGGCTGGCGGTGCGGGGGCTGGCCACGATCGGGCGTGGTTGTGGCGCTGGGCGTGGACCGCGGTGGCACGCGGCTAGGTGCTGCTTCCGGTGATGCGGTGGTCCTCGGTGGATTTGGGCGGCCACGGCGTGGTGGGAGCCCATGGTGGTGTCATGGGTCGGCTCATGGCGGCGGGGTTGTGTCGGGGTGGTTCAGCTCATGGTGGTGTACAGGTCGTGGCGCAGCGGTGGCTGTGCTCTCCGGCGTCGGCTCGGCTGCGTGCGGCCCTTGGGGATGCTGTTGGTCTCTCTCGTGGATGCAAGTTGTGGCCGGTCCGGCTCCTCGCGCCGTTGAGCGGGTGGCTGGTTTGGGCCAGGTGCTAATCCAGGCTGGGAGTCCAGGTTGGTCGTCAGGGGTGACATTTGGAGAGGTGGTAGGAGAGATGGGTGGCGCCGATGCGGTCAGGCCACCCGTCACCGACAGGGGTGGCGGACGTTGACGTAGTCCGCTCCTGCCTCGCCTCTTCTCTGACCTGGTCGCTCCCTGATCGATTTGGCCGTTCCTGTCGCTGGCGGCTCTGTCTGTGGTCGGTGCTTGCCGGTCGGCTCATCGCCTACAGCCATGGAGGACCTTTCAAGCGTCTTGTTTCTTGGGCGGCCCCCCAGGTGGTGGGGGCTGCGGTGCTCGTGGGCTGAGGCCGCGGCTCAGGTGTGGGCGGCTAGCCGCCATGGCCGCGTGGGCGGTGTGGTGGTAGGCATTTCGTCATCCTAACGAAGGCGGAGTATGCTTACCGGGGTGAAAACCTTGTCTGGTTTAGGCCAGACCGACGGAGGCGGCGTCTATGGGCGTCGTCATCTTCCTGAAGTCACTGTTGTGGTTGCTCCCTTCCTTTATCGTGCTCCGGATGAAAATCCGATCTCTGGATCGGGCGGTGGCGGCGCTACGGTGTCGTGCCCTTCCCGAAGGCACCGTCTTGGTATGCACGGTGTCGACGATTCTCAACTTCACCTCTTCGTGATCTCATCGAAAGGGCACCGCCAGCTTCATAGTGATGCTTACTATCTTCTCTTGTTGTCTACGTCGAGTCTGT
>NW_025244662.1:0-2735 GCF_018294505.1 Triticum aestivum
AACATTGTAGATTATATCCTGTTCCAACTACTTGGGCTGCTTTGAAAACTGCTATGCGTACTCGTTGGGTTCCACCATATTATCAACGTGAATTACTTCAAAAATTGCAGCGTTTAAGACAAGGGAAAAATTCTGTAGAAGAATATTATCAGGAATTACAAACTGGCATGATTAGATGTGGTATTGTTGAGGAGAATGAAGCTATGCTTGCACGTTTTATGGGTGGATTAAATAAAGAGATTCAGACCATTCTAGAGTATAAGGATTATAATAATATCACTCGTTTATTCCATCTTGCTTGTAAAGCTGAACGTGAAGTGCAGGATCGACAGCCATTGGCGCGAACTAACTTTTCTGCAGGTCGACCTTCATCATGGACACCGCGTGCATCTTCTACTTCCACTTCACCATCACCTCCATCAGGTGCCACCTCCAGCCGTGATACAAGAAAGCAGGCACAACCACCACTCTCTGCCAGGAGCACGCCTGTCGGGCCTGCGCAGAGCTCTTCTTCTTCCATGGCATCGACAGGGCACACAAGTGATATTATTTGTCGTCGTTGTAAGGGAAGAGGACATTTTGCGAGAGAATGCAAATCTCAGCGCTTCATGATTGCTACTGAGGATGGTGGGTATGAGTCCGCTAGTGACTATGATGAGGAGACTTTGGCTCTTATTACACGTGAAGAACATGGTGGAGATGATTCTCAAAATGAGACGCAATACATGGCTCCTGAAGACGCTGACAGGTATGAATGTTTAGTTGCTCAACGTGTTTTGAGTGTGCAGGTCACACAAGCAGAGCAAAATCAGAGGCATAATTTGTTCCATACAAAGGGAGTTGTGAAGGAACGTTCTGTTCGCGTCATCATCGATGGAGGGAGCTGTAACAACTTGGCTAGCATGGAGATGGTGGAGAAGCTATCTCTCACCACAAGACCACATCCACATCCTTACTACATCCAATGGTTCAACAACAGCGGCAAGGTTAAGGTAACACGTACCGTTCGTGTGCATTTTAGTATCTCTACATATGTTGATTATGTTGATTGTGATGTGGTACCCATGCAAGCATGTTCCTTATTACTAGGTAGACCATGGCAATTTGATAAAAATTCTGTACACCATGGTAGAAACAATCAGTATACTCTTGTTCATAAGGATAAAAATATTACTTTGCTTCCTATGACTCCTGATTCCATTTTGAAAGATGACATTAATAGAGCTAATAAAGCAAAACAGGAGAAAAATAAGAGTGAAAATCAGATTGTGGCAAAGGAATTTGAGCAACAAATGAAACCTAATAATAAACCATCTAGTGTTGTTTCTGAAATTAAATTGAAAAGTGCATGTTTACTTGCCACAAAATCTGATATTGATGAACTAGATTTCCACAAATCTGTTTGCTATGCTTTTGTGTGCAAAGAGGAATTATTTTCATTCGAGGACGTGCCTTCCTCTTTGCCCCCTGCTGTCACTAACATTTTGCAGGAGTTCGCTGACGTCTTCCCACAAGACGTGCCACCGGGATTACCACCTATTCGAGGGATTGAGCATCAAATTGACTTAATTCCCGGTGCATCGCTACCCAACCGTGCACCATACCGTACCAATCCAGAGGAGACGAAGGAGATTATGCGTCAAGTACAGGAGCTGCTTGACAAAGGTTATATACGCGAATCTCTTAGTCCTTGTGCTGTTCCTATTATACTCGTGCCTAAAAAGGATGGTACGTCGCGTATGTGTGTTGATTGTAGAGGCATTAATAATATTACTATTCGTTATCGTCATCCTATTCCTAGGCTAGATGATATGCTTGATGAATTGAGTGGCTCTACAATATTCTCCAAAGTTGATTTGCATAGTGGATACCATCAAATTCGTATGAAATTGGGAGATGAATGGAAAACTGCCTTTAAAACTAAGTCTGGTTTATATGAGTGGTTAGTCATGCCTTTTGGGTTAACTAATGCACCTAGTTGATAGAGGCAAAGGTGTCCCGTCTTTCGATGAGATGATGAATATCGCTTTGATGGAAGTCGACTTTGACGATCCGACTACGAACGTGCGAGGACGTCGCGCCTTAGCAATCGCTAAACCAACTCCGAGAGGTTATCGACCACGCCGGAGCACGATCAACCTGACCACGAGGGTCTGTTTCCTGCGAGCAAACGAAGAACAGGCAAGAAACTGAGATTGCAATCTGGATATTGCGAATATAAGATGAAAGCTTTATTGATCAAGGTGGGGTTTTGTGACGCCTTTGTCTGGTCGCTGAACACAAACGAAGTACGCGAAGTTGCAGCTATGGCGAACTTTTAATCTAAACAAAACCCAAAGTCTAAACGACGCCCTAAGGGCTGTATATATGGAGGAAGAGGGGGGGAATTTCGTGGCCCTTGAGGAAGGGGTCCGAAACCAACCCTATCTCTTGTTTCCCCACACATACGGACTCTAAAAACAGCCTATACTTATGTATTTCGAAATTACATGGGCCTGGCCCAATAATAAGGTGACGCAGCACCTAGAATAGCCTCTGGACGAAAGTTATGAAGTAGCATCTTGTATATTTCGTCCAAGGCTTCATGCACGCATTATGGTGGCTTCAACGTCCTGAAATCATCACTTGTAACTCCGTTCTTGTTCCCCATGCGCATGCCATCATCTCCATGCTTGTTCTTGCTCCAATGTTCATCCTTCTCAAAGCTAGGCCCTTCATTTGTAAGCAAAACAAAT
>NW_025244663.1:0-2735 GCF_018294505.1 Triticum aestivum
AGGTGTGCATTATATTGCATGTGGATGGACATGTAACTGGTAGATTGATTAAAGAAACGACAAAATTAAATGTAAAAAGTTGAGAGTTCATTAAAAGACAAAAACCACAATAATAGTTTAAGAATGAAGAGAACTCGGGCATGTGTGCCTGAGGTAAAAATAAAGGACACATTGTCGTTGAAAGTTAAAGTGAAAAGAAAAATAAAAAATCACACAAAAAGACCGAGCAGAAACAAACAAACGCAAAGAAGGCACAAACATGTAGCTCTTAAGCAAGTGCAGCAAACAAACCACACGCCCATCCAGCCATGCGTTACTTTGCCTCATTTTATACAAAAAATATTTTGGGCAATCTCGTGTCGCTCGAAATGTGAAACTGGCACACTAAAACATTAAAGAGAATACATAAAAAGGGGTACAAAACGAAAATAATGACTTATTGGAAATTTTCTTCATGCATGTTTCACATTGAAAAAGATAGTGCAACTAGACAATAAAAAGAAGCAAAGAAGAAGTGAAAAGCAAAAACAAGAATACAGAAGCAATGATAGATGATATATTTTAGTAGATACATAAAATTATGAAGAAGAAAAAAATTAAAAAGTAGAAGTGGAATAAACACATAAATTAGGCAACAACAAAAACGCAGAAATTTTCAAGTAAAAAAGGACGGCCACTTGCACACAAGGAAAAACAACGTGCTACAAAGAGAGTACGCAGAGAGGAATGTATGTGACAGGACCCCTTTCCCTCCCTAAGTCACGGGCAGTAATGGTGACAACCCTCTTCTATCTCTCTCTTCTGTTGTAATAGTTTACAAAAGAAGAAATAGAACAAAAAGCAAACAACCAAAATGGACTGGATGCCTACCCAGCCCACTGGCAAACCCCTGGCCCCGCCACAACAAAAAGAGCCCGGACCAAACAACGAAACGGGAAAGAAAAACAGGCCAGATGCACGCTTTAGCAGGACAAATTGAGACAAACAAGCTGAGCTGCGGGAATCTTGAAGGAACGACAATCCAACGGTTGAGGCGTCGACTGAGACTTCGCGAAGTCTCAGTCGACTGATTTTTAGCAGCTCCGATAATATATTCTACACTTACCAAGGCTAATGTAAAACTTTACGTAACCTTACCAACAATAAATCCTGCCAATTTTAACTGGGCCGAGCCCCACCTTCCCGTGATCCCGATCACAAATTGTTATTCGGCCTATTACATTAAATTAGGTAAGACTAGCCATCAAGCCGTGCAACTGCAGGCCTATTATGTTAAATTAGGTAAGACTAGCCATCAAGCCGTGCAGCTGCATGGGCTAGCGACTTGAGTGCAAAAACATGGTGTTTAATATATATACTTTGCAAAAAGAATAAAGGTTGGATAGCATTCGTAATTTTTAATTATAAGTGTACTTTTCAAGATCATGATCACATTGTTTAGCCTTTCAATTAATGCACAACCATAATTAGTGAAAATGCATAATTTTGATGTATGTCCATTACAAAATGGGAAAATAACTCCCTGTAGTATTTTTGAAAATATCAAAAACCATCTAAGTTGGGAAAATTATTGGCAAAAATGAAACTTGATGAAAAATGGAAAGATATAGATTGGTTAATATCTTGGTAAAACAATACATTTTTTGCAATGGTAAATTTTGTCATTTACTCTTTTTTTTTTGCTGCAGCTTGGTCGACTTACATATAACATTTGCTCAATCCCTGAGAAATAACAATTTAAAATATTCTAATGCAGTATGAATTAAGAATACAATGTGATTTATATAAGCTATTTGAAAAAAAAATCAATACAAAGGGTTTCTATAGGTCATTATCAAAGCTAGAAAATATTTTTTGCATTATATAGGTCATGATTAATGTTAGAAAATGTTTATTTTGCAAATTGTGTACTTCAAAAATTTATGTTATATATTTGCATATACCTAATGAATTCGGGAAATACATACTGCGAAGCTTTTGTGTGGGATATATCATGAAGCTAATACACATAAAAATTGAAACATTGAAGTAGGTTAAATAACTACTCATAAATTCAATGTTTATCTTTTCCCCTTTTGGCTACAATCACAGACTAAACCTCACCGTATCCAGGAGGGAGGAAGTTTTTTTTCTTTGAGGATCAGGTGGGAGGAAGTTGGCTGCCAAGGAAGACAACAAAAGACAATAGAAAAAATCATCCACTGTATTATATCCTAAAGAGAGTAAAAATTAACTTTTTTTTCCTTCAGGGTACATCCCAAAACTCTTTATTTTTTTATGGTCCAAATTAAATCCTCTTTCCTGGGTAGTCCGAATTAACTCTATTGTTTTTGAAAAAAATATATTATGCATCACGTATCAGGTGTACGCATGCAGTGTATTGTGACCGAATTCTGGCTATAGTCCAGGTTCCCCAGAACGAGGCCCACCTCGCCGATGATAAGCTCCGCACCTTCGTTGTGGCAGTGGAGCTTGGGGATCCCCGGTGTCGGGTTGGTGACGATGCACCCTGCGAGAGGGTAGAAGTGGTTTAGCAGGGACGGCAAGGACCCGTCGAAGACCGCGACGACCGCGACGAAGTCCCCGGCAGCCAGCTTCGGAAGCTTGGGCTTGGGGTAGAGGCACACTATGGAGGCTTGTATGTTGTTCGGGTAAAGCTCGAGGTTGGAGACGGCGGCCACATGCGGCTCGATGGAGGGGTCTGAGGCCTTCACAAGGAGGTGGCTCAACACGCG
>NW_025244664.1:0-2735 GCF_018294505.1 Triticum aestivum
AAAAATTATAGATACGACGGAGACGTATCAGGAGACCGGGGCCAGGCCCTGGGCTCTAGCTCGGGGGTGACGATGCTGAATACTCGCGTTGATGTTTGGGGAGTGAGTCGGGTCCGGGGTTGTAGGAGATGCAACGGTCGCAGAGGTGGGCGCCGAATTAACCGCAGTGTGGGAGGTGTTGCGCTTCTCCATAATGGTGGAGCGCTCGTTCCTCTCACACAAGCCAGCTGCCTAGAGGGGAGTACTTGCCCTTGCTGCAAGTTGTCGAGGCTGGTCATCCCGTCGACGAGGCTCCTGGGGCTTCCGGCGCCTGCATGTGGTGCTGTGCTCTGGATCCTTAGTAATCCCAGCATTGCTCCTTCCAGCGGGGTCGGGGTTGACGCTGATGATGGTGGTGTCTTCCTGCCCGCCAAGGTGGGGAGTGGCGCTCCTTGCACGCCTTCAGCCACACCTGCCATCTGCGGATTCTTCAGGGGAGGTGAAGGACCGACGGGTCGGCGTCCTCTTGGAGTGATGGTAGTGAGGAGAAGATGTGGGAAGACACAGAAGGCGGGTGATAGGCCATCACGTCGGAGTATGATGGCACCAACGCCTTCGTCTCGTACTGCTGGCCTGCTGCCTCATCTTTCTGCTCTTCCCCTCCCTCCCTGGCACCATCATCACCGGCCTCTTCCGGACAACTTTCGGGAAGGGAGACACTCTCTTGGTGCGTTCACCTCCTGCAACAGTCTTCTAGCTGAGCTCCAGCAGTCCCTCCTGCTAGCGCATGTGCTGGGGCGTCTTGCTGGTCCTGGGGGTGGTGACCAGGGTACCGCCGAGCTGCTCTCTCTGTCCCCCTTCTTCGCAGCTTCGCCACTCCCGATCTTTTTAGGCTAAGCCCGATAGGTCCTGACGAAGTCGGGTCGGGCTTCTGTTCAGGCACTCCTTTTGCCCTCTTCACCACCTGTAGTTCCTAGGAGGAGAGGGACAAGAAAGGGATTACGGGGCACTTATCTTTTTTCAGGCTAAAATGCATATGCACTTGCCAAACTTTAGTCTTAAATATGTAGTCTTCTTTATCCATGTTTGTGTTCTGTATGATCTGTACTTGTTTATCCGCATATTAATGAAAAGAGACAAGCCTTGTCGGGTACTTGTGCATGTACCATGTCCATGCAGAGGTGAGATGCCTCTATAGGTTTAAGTAAACAAGTTTTCTCTGGCAAGCTATCCTGCTGGTTCCTTCCGTTTGTTGCCGCGGGGCTTAGCCTGCTGGGCTCAAAATTATGGAAAGGGACCAGCCCCTCGTCGAACCTCCTCCATCAACGGCCACTGCAACCACCTTGACCAAAGCAATGTTCGGGACAAAAGATGGGAGCACCCATGTTTTGAAGGCAATGAGGTTTTCATATGCAGAAGTTTTCACTTTACAGAACATGTATGGGCAAGAGGGAACTTATCTGTTTGGCTTGTCAGGGACCGATATGTAGGCTTGTCTCCATTTCTTCTTTTCAGGACCGAGTCCGTGGCAAGAGCCCCAAAGTTAAGTGCAGAGGGAAAATGATGCTACATATGCCCTTATCTACATGATCATGCTATGCTCTTGTTATGCTTATGCATGCATGCAAGTTTTTGGGGCCCCCACCGCTTTGTTTATTTATTTGTTTCTCAAGGTCTACGCCTGGCTTTGTATGAAGGGTTACATGCAACATCGGCAAGGCTTGTACAAAAGGGTGGCTGTCGGGCAGGGTGTCGGTGTCAAAACCGGCGGATCTCGGGTAGGGGGTCCCGAACTATGCGTCTAGGCGGATGGTAACAGGAGACAAGGGACACGATGTTTTACCCAGGTTCGGGCCCTCTTGATGGAGGTAAAACCCTACGTCCTGCTTGAATAATATTGATGATGTGTGTTACAAGAGTGGATCTACCACGAGATCAAGGAGGCTAAACCCTAGAAGCTAGCCTATGGTATGATTGTTGTTCGTCCTATGGACTAAAGCCATCCGGTTTATATAGACACCGAAGAGGGCTAGGGTTACACAGAGTCGGTTACAATGGTAGGAGATCTACATATCCATATCGCCAAGCTTGCCTTCCACGCCAAGGAAAGTCCCATCCGGACACGGGACGGAGTCTTCAATCTTGTATCTTCATAGTCTTGGAGTCCGGCCGATCATGATAGTTCGGCTATCCGGACACCCCCTAGTCCGGAACTCCCTCAGTAGCCCCTGAACCAGGCTTCAATGACGACGAGTCCGGCACGCATGTTGTCTTCGGCATTGCAAGGCGGGTTCTTGCTCCGAATAATTTATAGAAGATTGTGAACACCAGGATAGTGTCCGGCTCTGCAAAAATAAATTCCACGTACCACCGTAGAGAGAATAATATTACACAAGTTCAATCTTCTGACGTATTTTGTGGCGTGATGTCACACCATTACCAAGCCTTTACTCGAATTTTTTTTATTGTATCACCTCAACGCGTTTAGCGAGGCGGTTTCCTTGGCATGTCTTGTCGAAGCAGAGATCGTGTTCCCCTTATTCCGGGATTCCCATCAATACGGACGTGGGTAACCCAACCGCGCCCGTTGCCACGCCCCCTCCATCAAAGGAGGGTTCCAAACGGTCACGGGGACGGCTCTTGGTATTCTTCCTCTTTATAATGAGACCAAGGCCCATTCTTTTCCTTTAATCCTCTATCGAATCCGCCCCTCGCCCCGAGTTCCAACACCCATGGCTCCATATTCGGGTACCTTC
>NW_025244665.1:0-2735 GCF_018294505.1 Triticum aestivum
CAGTGCATATAAATTCGTTGAGAAATAAAATCTATGTCCTTGGGTGCATGCTTAGGTCCCATGCAAGAAAATGCAATGAATTTCAAACACCAGCGCACTGTTGATTGCCGGCAAAACAGTGAGTTGCCTGGTTTTTAAATTCTAGTAAATCCAAAACTCGTCTGAAATTCATGAAACTTGGCATGCTTTCATGGAGCGGCATGAACATGCCGTGGTACAAATTTTGTCCCATTTGGGGTAGGTTTGGGTATATGCTTCTCACACACCAGAGCTTCTCACAACAAGCATGATGGTTTTTGGTAGGGACCTTCCCACCTTTGGGGACGAAACGATATCCATTGCCTCTTATTGCTTTCAAGCTTTTTTCACGTGTCAACATAGAACAACAGGAGTGTTGTGTGATTTTTCAGGGTTCGTTTGGGCATTTCTATGCATTAACTGAGTTTTCAATGCATTTATGTGCATAATTCAAATTTGAACTACATGCGCATGCTCCAGTGCATACAAATTCATTGAAAAATCAAATCTTTGTCCTTGGGTGCATGCTTAGGTCCCATGCAAGAAATGGGAATGAATTTCAAACACCATGGCACCGTTGATTGTCGGCAAAACAGTGAGATGCCTGGTTTTTAAATTCTATTAAATCCAAAAGAAATTCACGAGACTTGGCATGCTATCATGGAGCGGCATCAACATGCCGTGGTACAAATTTTGTCCCATTTGGGGCAGGTTTGGGTATATGCTTCTCACAAACCAGAGCTTCTCACAACAAGCATGATGGTTTTCGGTAGGGAACGTCCCACCTTTGGGGACGAAACGATATCCATTGCCTCTTATTGCTTTCAAGTTTTTTTCTCGTGTCAGCATATAACAACAGGAGTGTTGTCTGAATTTTTGTGATTTTTCAGGGTTCGTTTGGACATTTATATGCATTTACTAAGTTTTCAATGCATTTATGCGCATAGTTCAAATTTGAACTACATGCGCATGCTCCAATGCATATAAATTCATTGAAAAATCAAATCTTTGTCCTTGGGTGCATGCTTAGGTCCCATGCAAGAAATGGGAATGAATTTCAAACACCATGGCACCGTTGATTGCCGGCAAAACAGTGAGATCCCTGGTTTTTTAATTCTAGTAAATCCTAAACTCGTCTGAAATTCATGAAACTTGGCATGCAATCATGGAGCATCATCAACATACTGTGGTACAAATTTTGTCCATTTGGGGCAGGTTTGGGTATATGCTTCTCACAAACCGGAGCTTCTCACAACAAGCATGATAGTTTTCGGTAGGGAACGTGCCACCTTTGGGGATGAAACGATATCCATTGCCTCTTATTGCTTTCAAGTTTTTTTCTCATGTCAACATAGAACAACAGGAGTGTTGTGTGATTTTTTGTGATTTTTCGGGGTTCGTTTGGACATTTTTATGCATTAACTGAGTTTTCAATGCTTTTATGTGCATAATTCAAATATGAACTAAATGCGCATGCTCCAGTGCATATAAATTCATTGAAAAATAAAATCTATGTCCTTGGGTGCATGCTTAGGTCCCATGCAAGAAAATGGAATGAATTTCAAACACCAGCGCACCGTTGATTGCCGGCAAAACAGTGAGATGCCTGGTTTTTAAATTCTAGTAAATCCAAAACTCGTCTGAAATTCATGAAACTTGGCATGCTTTCATGGAGCGGCATGAACATGCCGTGGTACAAATTTTGTCCCATTTGGGGCAGGTTTGGGTATATGCTTCTCACAAACCAGAGCTTCTCACAATAAGCATGATGGTTTTCGGTAGGGAACGTCCAACCTTTGGGGACGAAACGATATCCATTGCCTCTTATTGCTTTCAAGTTTTTTTCTCGTGTCAACATAGAACAACAGGAGTATTGTGTGAATTTTTGTGATTTTTCAGGGTTCGTTTGGACATTTTTATGCATTTACTTAGTTTTCAATGCATTTATGTGCATAATTTAAATTTGAACTACATGCGCATGCTCCAATGCATATAAATTCATTGAAAAATCAAATCTTTGTCCTTGGGTGCATGCTTAGGTCCCATGCAAGAAATGGGAATGAATTTCAAACACCATGGCACCGTTGATTGCCGGCAAAACAGTGAGATGCCTGGTTTTTTAATTCTAGTAAATCCTAAACTCGTCTGAAATTCATGAAACTTGGCATGCTATCATGGAGCGGCATCAACATACTGTGGTACAAATTTTGTCCATTTGGGGCAGGTTTGGGTATATGCTTCTCACAAACCGGAGCTTCTCACAACAAGCATGATGGTTTTCGGTAGGGAACGTACCACCTTTGGGGACGAAACGATATCCATTGCCTCTTATTGCTTTCAAGTTTTTTTTCATGTCAACATAGAACAACAGGAGTGTTGTGTGATTTTTTCTGAGTTTTCAGGGTTCGTTTGGACATTTTTATGCATTAACTGAGTTTTCAATTCATTTATGTGCATAATTCAAATATGAACTAAATGTGCATGCTCCAGTGCATATAAATTCGTTGAGAAATAAAATCTATGTCCTTGGGTGCATGCTTAGGTCCCATGCAAGAAAATGCAATGAATTTCAAACACCAGCGCACTGTTGATTGCCGGCAAAACAGTGAGTTGCCTGGTTTTTAAATTCTAGTAAATCCAAAACTCGTCTGAAATTCATGAAACTTGGCATGCTTTCATGGAGCGGCATGAACATGCCGTGGTACAAATTTTGTCCC
>NW_025244666.1:0-2734 GCF_018294505.1 Triticum aestivum
GCGTTATAGACAAGAAACTCTCACCACCCAATTCAAAAAAGAAAAAAGAAAACCCTCACCATCCCCACGTCACAAAAACTCTCACCCCACCAGCCACCCCCTCCGGTCCTCATTCACACCTGCACAAGCTCCTCCGCGCCTATGCTATGGCACCACCTATCGCGGCGGTAAAAACTTAGCTCGCCGCCTGCCGCCACCGCCGCCAGGCTGCCGGCAAAGCACGCCGCATTTTTTCACTTCCGCTTGCCGCCGCCTATCGCCATCGATTTTTCTCGATGCTGCTCGCGGTCGACCCAGGTCCGCTCGGTTGGGAAATCTGCCATACTGAGGGTTCTTTCTCATGGACGACAAGGTAACTAATTTAATGAGATATTATCTCATCTCTTATCCCAGTTCATCTGCCTCCTTTAATCACCCGGCGGAAATTGTCGTGAATTCATTTTTATTCGAGCTGATTTGAGGGTTTTCTTTCATTCATAGAATGTACAGTGTGCCAACACATCAGAACTTTGTAACCTCCACCAGAGATTCCATATCACCGCACCAGATCACCTAAGGACGCGCGTGCTATGTTCAATCTCACCCTCAATCAGTTGGCATGGCCCACTTTCCAGAACATATTCTAAATATTGCTACATTTGGATAAAAGGTGCCACATGCACCATATACGTCAAAGGGGATTTCCCCCTCTTCTTTCTACATTAGGAAAATTAATGATGTATTGTTCTTTTGATTACTCTCATATTTCCATGACATCATGTTTACCCTATCGATTTAATTATAGATTTTTGTCCTTCGATTTGAACTATTGTACAGTTCTTTCAATTTGGGCCCATATTTGCATGTTACCATATTTTCTTTAACTATCCTACCATTTTCTGCAGTTCATCGCTTGCTATGCAACAGATTATGTAGTGCACGGTCTTTCCCTTTACATAGATCAAGATTGCACGGATGTCATAGTGCACACAAACCATGGATTTACAACCGTTGCTACTGTAAGACTTGATGAACGTGGTGACTCCTGGCACTGGCTTTTGTAAAGAAATTTCTAAGTTTTATGTATTGAAAGCTGGCTCTAAAATTGCACTGCACATAAAAGGTCCTGGTCATGAGATATATGCTAACTTCCCCGACAAAATCATCCGTCCATACTTTGTTCGAAGTAAGATTTCTTTTCAACTATCTGCATGTTGACTTACCCAGCAATGTCAAATGAATTGTGTAGTATTTAAGCAACCAAATATTATTCCCTTTTCTTACTGAGAATGCATATGACCTATTCCCCTTCTGAGAATGCCATGTTCATAGCTTGAGGAAACATCGAGGCCATCTACCAGAAAGTCCCCATATCATGACAACATAGCATAAATACTTTTCTAATCTGTTGTTTGAAACTATTGGCATACTTGTGTAGGATAGATATATTGATATGCAGTTTGCGCACTGGTTATACGTGCAATTACACTTCGATATTTTCAGCCAGAGAATGAATAATTCAAGCAGGTACAGACCATGTTTGTAGTCCTTGTACACCATGTTGCATTTTGTGTTTTTTTGGTGCTTGCATCATTTAGTGTTCATAATCTGAACTACTTTTGATCATTAGCTGGTTTTTAAAGTGCATGTAGCTTCACATTTCTCAAGTTATGTTGATTTCCGGAGTGCAAGTGCCTTCGTATTTTTTAAGTTAAATGTTCGCCCCTGGTAACTTGAGTTTGTGGATCAGCCACTGCACACAAATCATACACGAATGCCAGTATGAATTAAATGAAATGCAGGGACTTACACTAGCTTGTTGTACAGGCTCACTGCAGCTCTGCTTGCGCTTGGGATGCTCCATGTACAAGTCCATGTTACCACTTGCTTGGATGTGTAGGCCTTGTGCTCCTTGCATCCCCCTCTGCATTTTTGACACGGCGAATGGTTGATCAAATAAGAGGAATCGACCTTGATGTTTACCGGAGGACAGATACTTACAAGGTTATACGGGTGTGCAGGATGTGTACCAGATCCCGTAGCGCCGTCATGCTTCGCTAAAATATGGATTTTCTTGTTTCAGATGATATCTCCGGAAGAAATAAGAGTTAAGGTCAGAGTTGCATAGGTGTGTAAGCTAAGAGAGGTGTGAAAGGATATCCAAACATCGTTGGAACAGTGCACAAGGGAGTGATGTGTGGATACCTAGTTCGGGTCGGCGTTTGGGCATGCTCGCCTAGCTAGAGTGTGGGTCACATCAGAGCCGTTGAGGGTGATGCGTTGGTGTTGGCTGGCCGCGCATGGATGCAGATCTTGAGTGGCAGCGGAGCGCTACAATGCGGTGGACGAGACCGTTGGTGAAGCCCCAACGGCCTCGGGGGGCGGAGGTGCGACGATGTGCTCAGTGAAGTAGCCCCGGTGAGCTGGGAGACGGCGTCGATGAAGCGCACCTGATGCGGTGGAACTCGGTGTCTGTGAGGCACGTCGGTTGCTGCGGCCGACGTTGTCGGTGGACCACCTGGTGCAGTGGACGAGGGCGTAGATGAAGTAGCTCCGGTGCGGTGGTGAAGCGTGAGCGTCGTCTTCGTCATCGTCGTCCGACACAGAGGTGGGGAATGGTGGGGAAAGAGACGAGACGAGGGGCGATTTGAGGGTTGGCGGCGAATTAGGGATTTGAGCAATCTGGGCGCGGAAGGGGACGGTGAAGAAGAGAGATTTTGCAGGGCTGGAATTGGGGCCGCCAGATATTTCAATC
>NW_025244667.1:0-2734 GCF_018294505.1 Triticum aestivum
TGGGTGAGCGCCTCAGTGGAGAAAGCTAAAACTGACCGTCATGATGAGGCAAGAGCCGGCCGCTGTTCGAGAGGTTTGTTTCAAGTCCCTAAAGACTTATGCCGCTTAGAGCGAGGAACCGGCTTTGTCCGGCCCAGGCGTGGATAGCGCCCCAAATTCGGCCTTCCAAACACTAGGGGCTTCGCCAAAATTTAAAATTATAGAATTCTATGGCTAAGTGAGAGTGTTCAAGCATTATAAGTCCGGTTGCCTCGTTCGTTGCGTTGAGCGCCTCCCTAGATGGACCCAAAAATGGGAATAAGAGTGCTCAAATTTATCCCGAACACCCCAGCACTCGTGGCATGGGGGCTGAAGCCGATGACTTGCCATCTCTCAGATTCGATAAACAGACGCACAGAAGGTAATATTTTAAATTAACAAGCGTTTCTTAGCGCATATGAACAAAGTTTTCAGCGCACAGGATAACAAAATGCGAGTCTACTCAAATATTACATCTTTGGAGCACTCACCCGCAATAATGCGAGCACCCTTCAGGACACTCTTATAATACATCTCGGGCGTGCGATACTCCTTGCCCGGCGGTGGAGCGTCCGTCACAAGCTTCTCAGCATCCATCTTGCCCCATTGCACCTTTGCGCAGGCAAGGGCCCGACGGGCACCTTCAATACATGTGGAGTGCTTAATGACTTCAACCCATGGACACGCATCCACCAGCCGCCGCACCAGGCCGAAGTAGCTCCCAGGCATGGCCTCCTTGGGCCACAGCCGAACTATGAGGCCCTTCATGGCCTGTTCGGCCACCTTGTGGAGCTCGACCAGCTGCTTCAGCTGGTCGCTAAGGGGCACCGGATGATCGGCCTCAGCATACTGAGACTAGAAGACCTTCTCCGTCGAGCTCCCCTCCTCAGCCCTATATAAAGCGGCAGCATCGGACACGCTGCGGGGCAGATCTGCGAACGCTCCTGGAGAGCTCCGAATTCGGGTAAGTGATAGGTAATTCACACTCACATGCTTGCTTTGCATGAAAAATGCCTTACCGGCCGCTATTTTCTTCAACGCCTCGATTTCCTGGAGGGCCTTGTAGGCTTCGGCCTTAGCGGCTTTGGCACTCTCAAGAGCCGATGCAATCTCGGACTCTCGAGTCTTCGAGTCGCGCTCCAAACTCTCATGTTTTTCCACGAGAGCCTGGAGCTCTTGTTGTACCTCCGCCACCCGCACCTCCTGCTTCTCTCGCTCGGTGCGCTCCGCGGCCACATTACGTTCGGCCGCGGACACCACCTCCTTCAGGGTTGCCACCTCGTTCGTGGCCCTTGCAATACCCACGTTATCCTTGTCATTCTTCTTGCAACCAAATCCTTTTCTGTAAGGTACAATTTTAATATGGTGTTACTCACCTTCCTTGTCCTCGAGCTGCTTCTTGGCACGGCTGAGCTCGTTCTAGGACCGCTCGAGGCTTTGCTTCAAAGTATTGACCTTCGTAGTCAGTGCGGCAGAGGTCAGCAGCACAGCCTGCAATCCCATATTGACATATTTTTTATGACTCCTGCGTATATCTTTTTAGATCCTCAGTCCGTCTTTTCTTTCCGAACACCGAACTGAGCATCAGGGGCTACTGTCTATGCGGTACTATTTTACATATATCAAAATTCTTACCTCAAAGCCTGTTAAAAGGCTGCTGCAGGCTTTGGTCAGCCCGCTCTTGGCGAGCTGAACCTTCTGAATCACCGCACTCATGACGGTGCGGTGTTCCTCTTTGATGGAAGCGCCCTTGAGCGCCTCCAGCAAGCTATCCGGCGCCTCCAGTTGGACGGAGGCCGCCAGTGTCACGGTCTTGCCCTTCTTATGAAGGGGCCGCCTGCCGGACTTCGGAGGCACTACATGTTCCGGTGCGGAGTCCGGTGCAAAGTCCGGGAGGTTGCCCTGCGGCACCTCCGGGGCCTCCTCCTCCTGGCGGGATCCCACCTCAGCATCGTCCGCATCACGGGGGGTGGAGGCGGTCGGAAGGGAATCCATATCCGACGCACCCAAGGACCCGCTCGACGAAGCGGGAAGATCATCCTTGGGCGGACTGCAGGGTTGTATGCGGCATTAGAAAGACACCATGTGGCGAAAGGAAAATCATGAAGTTATTCGGGAGTCCGGATACTTATGATCTCGCCAGGGGCTTGGCCCTTGAAGGCCAATCCTCGTCGTCATCGCCGGCGTTGGCAGAGGAGTCCGCGGGAAGAGTCCTTCCCTTCTTGGACCCTTCGGCCTCCCTTGTTGGGGAGGCCTTCCTTTTCTTCCCTCCCCCCGCTGGGGGAGAGGCCTCTTTCTTCTCCTCCTCGCCTTCGTGGGAGGAGTCCGCCTCGGAGTCACCGGACGATAAGTCCGATGACACCTGAAAACGGGAACTCTTTCGAGTGCCCGTGGCCTTCTTCTTGGCCTTCTTCTCCGGCACCACGTGGGGTGCCGGAACCAGCAGCCCCATTAAGCGGGTGTCCGCTGGGTCTTCTGGGAAAGGGGCCGGACACTTAGTCTGCTCGGCCTTCTTCAGCCAGTCCTGTCAAAGGAGAGGGAGTTTAGATCCCGCATAGAGTCAAACTATGGAAAACATGTGTCCCGTAAAGGGTAAAATCGCTTACCTCGCTAGCCGGACATTGCGAGCTGAATCCGCGATCTTCCGTAGCGGATGTGGGAGCCTCGGCGCCCTTAAACAGCACCCTCCAGGCCTCTTCGTACGTAGTGTCGAAGA
>NW_025244668.1:0-2734 GCF_018294505.1 Triticum aestivum
TTGCGGTTGGTGGTTTCGTTCTTCCGCTGCAGCTTCTCGGCTTCCAGATCCTTGGTCAGGGTCTTCTCCCGAGCCTTGGCCTCTGAGAGCATCTCCTCAAGGCCCTCCAGCATCAGCTTCAGGTCCTTGGTGGATTCGTTGGCCGTGGAGAGCAGCCCGGTTTTGCTGATGATCGTGGCATGCACGTCGGCCAAGGCACCTTTGGTTGCGTCCCTCTCCCTCGTCAGCTCTAGGGCTTGCTTCCTCAGCTCGTCCCGCTCCGCCTCCAGCTGCTTCACCTTGCTGGCATGAACCAGAGCCTAGGCATGCATTGAGTGACTCCTTGTGCCTCTGCTCCAGTCCCTTGGTCTGCTGCACGACTAGCTTCTCCACCTCCTGATATGTCTCCAATGTATCTATAATTTTTGATTGCTCCATGCTATATATACTGTTTTGGACATTATTGGGCTTTATTATCCACTTTTATATTATTTTTGGGACTAACCTATTAACCGGAGGCCCAGCCCAGAATTGCTGTTTTTTGCCTGTTTTAGGGTTTCGAAGAAAAGGAATATCAAACGGAGTCCAAACGGAATGAAACCTTCGGGAACGTGATTTTCTCAATGAACAAGACCCAGGAGACTTGGACCCTACGTCAAGACACAAAAGAGGAGGCCACGAGGTAGGGGGCGCGCCTGCCTCCCCCAGGCGTGCCCTCCACCCTCGTGGGCCCCCTATTGCTCCACCGATGTACTCCTTCCTCCTATATATACCTACGTACCCCCAAACGATCAGATACGGAGCCAAAACCCTAATTCCACCGCCGCAACTTTCTATATCCATGAGATCCCATCTTGGGGCCTGTTTCGGAGCTCCGCCGGAGCGGGCATCGATCACGGAGGGCTTCTACATCAACACCATAGCCCCTCCGATGAAGTGTGAGTAGTTCACCTCAGACCTACGGGTCCATAGTTAGTAGCTAGATGGCTTCTTCTCTCTTTTTGGATCTCAATACAATGTTCTCCCCCTCTCTTGTGGAGATCTATTAGATGTAATCTTCTTTTTGTGGTGTGTTTGTTGAGACCAATGAATTGTGGGTTTATGATCAAGTCTATCTATGAACAATATTTGAATCTTCTCTGAATTCTTTTATGTATGATTGGTTATCTTTGCAAGTCTCTTCGAATTATCAGTTTGGTTTGGCCTACTAGATTGATCTTTCTTGCAATGGGAGAAGTGCTTAGCTTCTGGTTCAATCTTGTGGTGTCCTTTCCGAGTGACAGTAGGGGCAGCAAGGCACGTATTGTATTGTTGCCATCGAGGATAACAAGATGGGGTTTTCATCATATTGCATGAGTTTATCCATCTACAGCATGCCATCTTGATTAAGGCGTTACTCTATTTTCATTAACTTAATACTCTAGATGCATGCTGGATAGCGGTCGATGAGTGGATTAATAGTAGTAGATGCAGGCAGGAGTCGGTCTACTTGTCTCGGACGTGATGCCTATATACATGATCATACCTAGATATTCTCATAACTCCGCTCAATTCTGTCAATTGCTCAACAGTAATTTGTTCACCCACCGTAGAATACTTATGCTCTCGAGAGAAGCCACTAGTGAAACCTATGGCCCCCGGGTCTATCTTCATCACATTTATCTCCTTATCTTACCATATCTATCAGATCTCACTCTTATAAGTGGCCGTGTAGGGATTGATAACCCCTTATCGCGTTGGTTGCAAGGATTTATTTGTTTTGTGCAGGTGCGAGGGACTCGCATGTAGCCTCCTACTAGATTGATAACTTGGTTCTCAAAAACTGAGGGAAATACTTACGCTACTTTGCTGCATCATCCCTTCCTCTTCGGGGAAAACCAACGCAGTGCTCAAGAGGTAGCAAGAAGGATTTCTGGCGCCGTTGCCGGGGAGGTCTACGCAAAAGTCAATATACCAAGTACCCATCACATATCCTTATCTCCCGCAATACTTTATTTGCCATTTGCCTCTCGTTTTCCTCTCCCCCACTTCACCCTTGCCGTTTTATTCCCCCTCTCTCTCTATCCTCCTTCTCTTTCTCTATTTGCCTCTTTTTTTGCCCGCTTGCTTTTTGTTTGTTTGTGTGTTAGTTTGCTTGCTTGTCACGATGGCTCAACATAACACTGAATTGTGTGACTTCACCAATACCAACAATAATGATTTTATTAGCACTCCGATTGCTCCTCTTACCGATGTTGAGTCTTGTGAAATTAATAGTGCATGGCTGAATCTTGTCAAGAAAGATCCGTTTTCCGGCCTTCCTAGTGAAGATGCCCGATACGTCTCCAACGTATCTATAATTTTTGATTGCTCCATGCTATATTATCTACTCTTTTGGACATTATTGGGCTTTATTATTGTGACGCCCGGATAATTAGGCTACAGTAATTCCACACGAATGATGCCACGTCACCACGATTACTGCTGCTAAGCTATCGTTAGGACAAAACCGGTCCAAAATTCAAAATTCAAATTAATGATAACAATAAAAGTTTGCAAAAATTAAAACAAAAATGTTTGGATTGTACTAAATATTACAAAGGTAATTATGGTGCAACAAACCCATTTTTATAAAATGCCTAAGTAATTTAAAATGATTTAAAACAGAAGAGTAAAATAAATAAAAGGTATAAAAAAACAACAAAACAAAAGAAAAGGGACCCCCCCAATGGGCCAACCGGCCCAGCTGACAGCCAGGCCAGCCCACTGGCCCAGC
>NW_025244669.1:0-2734 GCF_018294505.1 Triticum aestivum
CACACTCAGTCCTACTCCATCGATCCACACTGGTACATGGACTCTGGGGCGACAGAGCATCTGACCAGCGAGATGGGGAAGCTTCACACTCGTGAACCCTATCATGGCTCCGACAAGATCCACACCGCCAATGGAGCAGGTATGCACATCTCTCATATTGGTCAAGCATCTCTTCTCACTAGACATGCCAATAGGAGTCTTCAGCTTCGCAATGTTCTTCGAGTTCCATCTGTGACCCGTAATCTTCTTTCAGTTCCTAAACTCACCCGTGATAATAATGTGCTTTGTGAATTTCACCCTTTTGATCTTTTTATTAAGGATCGAGGCACGAGGGACATTCTTCTTAGTGGGTGGTTGTGCCAGGGCCTCTACCGTCTGGAGCATCCTGGCGTCGCTCGCGTTTTCAGTGGAGTTCGGGTCTCTCCGTCACAGTGGCATGCTCGTCTTGGTCATCCGGCCACACCTATTGTCCGTCATATTTTGCGTCGTCATGAGCTTCCTAGTTTGTCTAGTAATAAAGATGTAGCAGTGTGTGATGCTTGTCAGCAGGGGAAGAGTCATCAACTTCCTTTTTCGGAGTCCAGTCGTGAGGTGAAACATCCTTTAGAACTTGTGTTTTCGGATGTATGGGGTCCTGCTCAGACTTCTGTCAGTGGTCATAACTACTATATCAGTTTCGTTGATGCTTATAGTCGCTTTACCTGGCTTTACCTTATTAAACGCAAATCTGATGTGTTTGATATTTTTGTTCAGTTTCAAAAACATGTCGAACGTCTTCTCGAGCACAAAATTGTTCATGTCCAGTCGGACTGGGGGGCGAGTATCGCAACCTCAACTCCTTCTTTCAGTTGCTTGGGATAGCTCATCGTTTAGCATGTCCACATACACATCAGCAGAATGGTTCAATCGAACGTAAGCATCGTCATATTGTTGAAGCTGGTCTTACTCTTTTGGCCCATGCATCTGTTCCGTTTCGGTTTTGGAGTGATGCTTTCACCACTGCATGCTTTCTCATCAACCGTACTCCTACTCGTGTTTTAAACATGAAGACTCCCATTGAGGTTCTCCTTAATGAACAACCTGATTATACCTTTCTCAAGGTATTTGGATGTGCTTGCTGGCCGCATCTTCGTCCATATAACAAGCGCAAGCTTGAGTTTCGTTCTAAGAAGTGTGTTTTTCTTGGCTATAGCTCTCTTCATAAAGGTTACAAATGTCTTCATGTTCCCACTAATCGTGTCTATATATCTCGGGACGTCGTGTTTGATGAGCATGTTTTTCCCTTTGCCAACCTTCCTGTGTCCACTGTCGAACCACCATCCCTGCATTTATCCTCTGTTGCTTCTGACCAATTTGATGATGTTGCATACTCTCCTTTGCTGTTACCTAACCATGGTGCAGGAACCGGACGTGGAGCTCGTTTAGAGCTGTTGGAGGATTCACCATCATCATCGTCGTCTTCTGGTGGGCACGTCGATCGCCCTATGTTGCATGGCATCGATTCGCGTGCCCATGCATGGTCACCCGACGAGCCCGTCGCGCCGAGCATCTCCACTGCTCGGTCCGCTACGCCAGTGATCGCCGAGTCTCCAGCGGCTCGACCTTTTTCGCCAGCGGCCGCCGAGTCGCCCGCGGCTTGGCCCGTCACGCCGTCTTCGCCCGCGGCTCGGGTCCTCACGTCGCCTTCATCAGCGGATCGGCCCGCGACACCGGCCACGCCACGGCCCACTATGCCGAGCTCGCCATCGGCCCGGTCTGTGATGCCGGAGTCGCCAGCTACTTCGTCTGCTCTGCCGGTTTCGCCGGTGGGCCGGCCTTCTTCGCCGACCGAGTCCGAGGCTACCGTGACTGGCTCCTCGTCACCGGCTGACTCGTCAACGTCGCCGTCCTCCAGCCTGTTGCAGGCTGCTCCGTCGACCTCGGTGGTTCCTGTGTCTCGACCACATACACGCAGTCGCAGTGGCATTTTCAAACCTAAGGAACGTACAGATGGTACGGTTGCTTGGTTGGCTGCTTGTTTGGCTGCTGCTGTTGCGGATCCATCTTCTGAGCCTCGCTCATATCAGGCTGCCCTGCGCATTCCACATTGGCGAGAGGCTATGGAGCAGGAGTTTCATGCTCTTCTTCGTAACAAGACATGGACTCTCGTTCCTCCACCACCACGGGTAAATGTTATTGACTCCAAATGGGTATTCAAAGTGAAGAAGCATTCGGATGGATCTATTGAGCGTTACAAAGCGCGACTTGTTGCTCGCGGCTTTCGGCAGCGTCATGGTCTTGACTATGAGGACACCTTCAGTCCTGTCGTCAAGCCTACCACTATTCGGCTTCTTCTCTCCATTGCTGTTTCTCGTGGTTGGTCACTTCATCAACTTGATGTGCAGAATGCTTTTCTACATGGTTTTTTGGAGGAAGAGGTTTATATGAAACAGCCGCCTGGTTTCTCTGATCCTGATCGTCCTGACTATATCTGTCGTCTTTCCAAAGCACTATATGGTTTGAAGCAAGCTCCTCATGCCTGGCATGCCCGCCTTGCCTCTGCCCTTCGTGCTCATGGGTTTGTGCCGTCCACTGCTGACACTTCATTATTTCTTCTACAGAAGCCAGAAGTCACTATGTATCTTTTGGTCTATGTCGATGATATTATCCTTGTCAGCTCTTCTCAGTATGCTGCTGATGCTCTTGTCTGCTCTCTTGGTGCTGATTTTGCGGTCAAAGATCTTGGGAAGCTTCA
>NW_025244670.1:0-2734 GCF_018294505.1 Triticum aestivum
ACGTCCATGACCAGTGCGCAGTCACAGTCCCTCATTGCTGAGCGGAACTCTGTAAGTATTTTCCCTCTTATCTTCATTGCTCACTTTATTTTCCGCATTGAGATGTTTTGTGAGTTCCATCATGTCATACCGTAGGCCTACTTGGAGTACACACGCCAGGAGACCATGACGTGGCACGAGAGCCTTCATGCATACCATCAGCAGAGGGATCGCACGTTGCAACACTTCCTTGAGGAAATGGCGGCCGGCAGGGTTCCTCAATTGCAACCAGCACCATCTCCTCCACCACAACCAGTGCTTCTTACTTTTGAGGAGTTTCTGACACAGAACCCTGGCCCCTCGCCGGTTAGTACATCTCAAACTATTCACCCAAAGCATACTGTTTATTCAACACAATCATATATCCCCTTAACATGTCTTTTTAACATCCAGGGAACTGGTGGATCTACCGTTGGTGGTGGTGCTGGTCTTGGCATCACTCCCGAGTCATGGAGCCCGGTCACTCCTATCCACGGAGGCGGCGGCGGTCTTGGCGGTAGCGCTGCCGCTAGCAGTGATGACCTAGGCTTCAGCGGACTTGGCGGTGATGACCTTGGCGGTGGTGGTGGATGTCCTAGCGCTTAAGCCTTTGGGTGACAGTGGTGGTGATCATAAACTTGTGGTGGTGGTCTTTTAGATGACTTGTGGTGGTGGTCTTTTAGATGACTTGTGGTGGTGGTCTTTTGGTGGTGGTGGTCTTTTAGATGACTTGTGATCTTTTAGATGACTTGTGTGCTTCTTTAGATGCTTATGTTTGCGATGATGGTTATGTTTGTCATGATACTTATATTGTTGTGATGGTGTTTGTTGTGAGGATGATACTTATATATGTTCTTTATGTCTATTTCATCATATATATATGCTGTGAATTTGAATTGAAAGCAAACAGGAAAAAGAAAAAAAATTAGACGCAAACTATGCCTACGGCTTAGCCGTAGGCATAGGGTTACCATGTGCTACCAGAGGACGACACGTGGAGGCTATGCCTACAGTTAGGCCGTCGGCATATATCTAAACTATGCCTACAGTTTGGCTGTCGGCATAGCCTGGAACATATGCGTACGGAAGAGCCGTAGGCATAGCTTTAGATATATGCCGACAGCCATGCTGTAGGCATAGCCGTGCCCACCGAGCTAGTAGACACCGCCACGTGGCAGGGATATGCCTACGGCCTAGCCGTAGGCATAGGTTCAAATCTATGCCGACGGGCGCGCCGTAGGCATAGCCGTGGCCACGGAGCTAGTGAACGCAGCCACGTGGCAGGGCTATGCCTACGGCCTAGCCGTAGGCATAGTTTCAAATATATGCCGACGGCTACACCGTAGGCATAGCTCTGCCACGTGGCGTCTCCTCTATGGGCAGCACTTGACGGCGGCCACCGTTAGCGTGGAATGTTGCCGACGGCCCTGGCCGTCGGCATAGATGTACGGACACCGTCGGCAAATCATCTATGCCGACGGCTTTTCTATGCCGACGGCATCCCGAGATACGCCGACGTATATTATGCCGACGGCCCTATGCCTACGGGGGCCGTCGGCATAGGCCTATCCCGACGGGAATCAGGGCATGTCTTTTTTTTCTTGTTGACATAGGCCGTAGGCATAGGGGTTTATTCTGGTAGTGATGTAACATACGCTACTATTACATATCCTGTCACGCGCTTGTTCTGTCATGATTGAAGCTCGATAATCTTTCCGGTTCATGCCCTCATGACCTCATGCATTTGATGGATTGGGAATCTGTTCATGCTTTATGCTATGAATGATTTTTTTTCTTGAACTCTTGGCAACCTTGCATTTGTGAATTAATGCAATACTCTGTAGTCTCAACTGTAAAACTATCACCTCTTCTTGTCTGAACCACATCAATGTTCACACCGGATGGGGAAAATTGTATTAGTTTATTATCTTTTGTGTGCTTTAGGGACATCCATAATAAAATTTGTTTCATGGGATCTGTCAGCCCAGTTTTAGACTTTTAGTTGATAAATACCCGGTAAGTAGGTATCGGGATTTATGATCATCTGGACCCGATTATTTTGTTGTTTCCAACATAATGCTGCGAACATTTGAGAATTATTTGATGTCCTCTATAGCAGCTCCTTTAAATGCTAAATCCTATCAGCACTTGTGAATCACCTATATACTATGAAACCGGCTCTTCACTTTCCTGTATCTATATGCTGATGTAGATATCTTTAGGAATATATAAAATCCATGTCCTGACCGATGTATTTACAAGAATTGTCTTTTTTTTGTTGGTTTCTCGTATCTATATGATGATGTAGATATTTTTAGGAATATATAAAATCCATGTCCTGAATTGTCTTATTTTGCTAATGTATGTTCTCACAGCATCTCCAGCCGCGCCCCCAACAGGCCCCCCCAAGGCCGTTTTTTAGCGCCGGCGCCGAAAAATCGGCCCAGTCGCGCCCCCACGAGCCTATTTTTCGCCGGATTGGGCCGAAATTGACGCCGGCGCACCTAACCCGAACCCGGCGCGCTGGGGGGCGCCCGGGGCGCCGGCTCAAACATTTTGGCGCGAAAGAGTGGCGGGACCGGCGCGTCAGCGAGACGAAGGCTGGTCGTCCTCATCGTCTCGGTTTTCCCGCGGGGAATCAATGCCAGCATGCCATTGATTCACGGGCGGCGAAGTGCGGCGACGCCGCCCCGCCTTCCGCCACGTGTGTCGCACG
>NW_025244671.1:0-2734 GCF_018294505.1 Triticum aestivum
TTCTCTTACTTAAATGAATAACCGTATTACAATAAACATGATCAAATCATATTCATGCTCAACGCAAACACCAAATAACACTTATTTAGGTTTAACACTAATCCCGAAAGTATAGGGAGTGTGCGATGATGATCATATCAATCTTGGAACCACTTCCAACACACATCGTCACTTCACCCTTAACTAGTCTCTGTTTATTCTGCAACTCCCGTTTCGAGTTACTAATCTTAGCAACTGAACTAGTATCAAATACTGAGGGGTTGCTATAAACACTAGTAAAGTACACATCAATAACATGTATATCAAATATACTTATGTTCACTTTGCCATCCTTATTATCTGCCAATCACTTGGGGTAGTTCCGCTTCCAGTGACCAGTCCCTTTGCAGTAGAAACACTTAGTCTCAGGCTTAGGACCAGCGTTGGGCTTCTTCACTTGAGCAGCAACTTGCTTGCCGTTCTTCTTGAAGTTCCCCTTCTTCCCTTTGCCCTTTTCTTGAAACTAGTGATCTTGTCGACCATCAACACTTGATGTTTCCTTGATTTCTACCTTCGTCAATTTCCGCATTACGAAGAGCTTGGGAATCGTTTTTGTTATCCCTTGCATATTATAGTTCATCACGAAGTTCTACTAACTTGGTGATGGTGACTAGAGAATTCTGTCAATCACTATCTTATCTGGAAGATTAACTCCCACTTGATTCAAGCGATTGTAGTACCCAGACAATCTGAGCACATGCTCACTAGTTGAGCGATTCTCCTCCATCTTTTAGCTATAGAACTTGTTGGAGATTTCATATCTCTCAACTCGGGTATTTGCTTGAAATATTAACTTCAACTCCTGGAACATCTCATATGGTCCATGACATTCAAAACGCCTTTGAAGTCCCGATTCTAAGCCGTTAAGCATGGTGCACTTAAACTATCAAGTAGTCATTATATTGAGCTAGCCAAACGTTCGTAACGTCTGCATCTGCTCCTGCAATAGGTACGTCACCTAGCGGTGCATCAAGGACATAATTCTTCTGTGCAGCAATGAGGATAAACCTCAGATTACGGATCCAATCCGCATCTTTGCTACTAACATCTTTCAACACAATTTTCTCTAGGAACATATCAAAATAAACACAGGGAAGCAACAACGCGAGCTATTGATCTACAACATGATTTGCAAAATACTACCAGGACTAAGTTCATGATAAATTTAAGTTCAGTTTAATCATATTACTTAAGAACTCCCACTTAGATAGACATCCCTCTAATCCTCTAAGTGATCACGTGATCCAAATCAACTAAACCATGTCCGATCATCACGTGAGATGGAGCAGTTTCATTGGTGAACATCATTATGTTGATCATATCTACTATGTGATTCACGCTCGACCTTTCGGTCTCCGTGTTTCGAGGCCATATCTGCATATGCTAGGCTCGTCAAGTTTAACCTGAGTATTCTGCGTGCGCAACTGTTTTGCACCCGTTGTATTTGAACGTAGAGCCTATCACACCCGATCATCACGTGGTGTCTCAGCACGAAGAACTTTCGCAACGGTGCATACTCAGGGAGAACACTTCTTGATAATTTAGTGAGAGATCATCTTATAATGCTACCGTCAATCAAAGCAAGATAAGATGCATAAAAAGATAAACATCACATGCAATCAATATAAGTGATATGATATGGCCATCATCACCTTGTGCTTGTGATCTCCATCTCCGAAGCACCGTCATGATCACCATCGTCACCGGCGCGACACCTTGATCTCCATCGTAGCATCATTGTCGTCTCGCAAATCTTATGCTTCCACGACTATCACTACCGTTTAGTAATAAAGTAAAGCATTACATCGCGATTGCATTGCATACAATAAAGCGACAACCATATGGCTCCTGCCAGTTGCCGATAACTCGGTTACAAAACATGATCATCTCATACAATAAAATTCTGCATCATGCCTTGACCATATCACATCACAACATGCCCTGCAAAAACAAGTTAGACGTCCTCTACTTTGTTGTTGCATGTTTTACGTGGCTGCTACGGGCTTAAGTAAGAACCAATCTCACCTACGCATCAAAACCACAACGATAGTTTGTCAAATAGACTCTGTTTTAACCTTCGCAAGGACCGGGCGTAGTCATACTTGGTTCAACTAAAGTTGGAGAGACAGTCGCCCGCAAGCCATCTCTGTGCAAAGCACGTCGAGGGAACCGGTCTCGCGTAAGCGTAGCAAAAGGTTGGTCCGGGTCGTCTCGTCCAACAATACCGCCGAACCAAAGTATGACATGCTGGTAGGCAGTATGACTTGTATCGTCCACAACTCACTTGTGTTCTACTCGTGCATATAACATCAACATAAATAACCTAGGCTCGGATGCCACTGTTGGGTTTCGTAGTAATTTCAAAAAATTTCCTACGCACACGCAAGATCATGTGATGCATAGCAACGAGGGGGAGAGTATTGTCTACGTACCCAACGCAGACCGACTGCGGAAGCGATGACACGACGTAGAGGAAGTAGTCGTACGTCTTCACGATCCAACCGATCAAGCACCGAAACTACGGCACCTCCGAGTTCGAGCACACGTTCAGCTCGATGACGATCCCCGGACTCCGATCCAGCAAAGTGTCGGGGAAGAGTTCCGTCAGCACGACGGCGTGGTGACGATCTTGATGAACTACAGCAGCAGGGCTTCGCCTAAACTCTGCTACAGTATTATCGAGGAATATGGTGGC